>NW_020626585.1:0-559 GCF_003573695.1 Papaver somniferum | reverse complement strand
GGTTGGTCTTACTTTAAAACTAATTTTTATTACATTAATAAGTATTCCCGCCTTTTCGGACTCATTTCAAGTCAAGTACTAAAGACCGATATTCTAGATTCTTCTTTTAAGACTTCGAGCTTTAATTTCATAACCCGATTCTTTTTTGGGGAGACGGGTTGCAGGTCGAGGTAGTACAGACTAAAAAATGGTAAATTGCGGATAGAACCCTAGGATTGTTATATGTAAGGGTTTCTCTCAATTCAAGGCATTGAATAAAATCCATTAAGTCTAGAACAAGGAAAAAAATAGAATAGGGTGATGCATTCAGTTTCCGTATCTAACCAATAGAAACAACAATCCTCTAACTGGATTGGATCTTAATGAAAAAAATAAACCAATACCCTTCGGCTTTATTATATGAATATTCATAAAATATATAAAATCCATATAGAATTCTTAATATTCTTAATAGTATCTTAATTTAATCTTAATAAAAATTTTCTATAAATTATAACTAAAAAAATATGTAATTCTTTTTTCTCTTTTTTTTAGAGAAAATCTGAGACAAGATAAAAAA
>NW_020626584.1:0-389 GCF_003573695.1 Papaver somniferum | reverse complement strand
TAGGGTCTGGAGTATTGGTTTTTGTGGGTACACCTCTGATAAACCCACCCGAGATTAACTCGGTCTCTTTTCAAGAATAAAATTTGCTCGAGGACTAGCAAATAATAAGTTTGGGGGTATTTGATAGACGCATTTATGTGTCTATTTTGATCTCTTTTATGTATTTTATTAGTACCCATTTGTTCTCATTATGGTTTTTTTATGTTTGTTTAGGTGTTTTTGGAGAAAATACCCTTGTATGGAAAGTGTTGCTCAAAAAGTGATGATTTACACCCCGGAGAAAAGTACTAAAGGCACCCCAGAAATGTCTCGGAAACGTCCCAGAAATGTCCCGGAGGAAACCAGAAAAATTACTATTTCAACCCAAGAATTACTATTTCAGCCCAAAT
>NW_020626583.1:0-348 GCF_003573695.1 Papaver somniferum | reverse complement strand
ACAAGCATACCTAACTTCACCAGTGAAAGCACCTCCTTTCTTTACCCAGCAGTTTTGTGCAGCGACTTGAATCTCAGGACGCAATGAACTTTTAGCCGAGGTAAGGAACACAAATGGAGGACTGACCACAACATCTGTACAAGAAACATTCCCAACTACATTTAAATATCTCTAGACCATAGAAATACCAAATGTAATAGCATAGTCACAACATTATCAATACATCCACTCACCAACAACATCTGGGGATGCAATTTCAGCACCATTTAGTGTGTCGACAATCTTCTTCACTTGGTCCTCAGTTCCATTCTGAAATTCCACAATTACTCAATTAGAATTACAAAGGTT
>NW_020626582.1:0-737 GCF_003573695.1 Papaver somniferum | reverse complement strand
TGGTATCTATTCTATACCCCCAAACCTAAACTAAACATTGTCCTCAATGTTTCAAAATATGGAAAGAATTAAAATGCAACATATGGAAAGGGACATGCTGAGTAGAGTAAAAGGAGAGAGAATACCCGATTTCGGCGAAAGCTGAATTAAAACTCCGTTATTCAGGGCAAAAATCCAACATATTTCAGCCGAGATCATATTGGATTAGCAAAATATATACAAAAGGAACAAAAGTTTTTTTTTTAAAATTTTATCTACTGGATTATATACAAAAAAACTCACCATACACCAAAAGTCTAAAGAGTTGAGGATCAACCCAAAAGAAAAAGTGTAGAGACAAAGGAAGTTTCAAAACACTAAAATTGGACTTAAATGGGAGTGAGAGTGAAAAACCGAATGAATTACCCCTAAACCTAAATTTTTCAACAGGTTCACTTTTAAGCACAAAATCTAACAATTTTAGGGGTTCAGGATTCAAAAGGTCTAACTCATAATGGACTGTTTTCGGGATGGGCAAACATGCAATTTCCAACTGTGGCTCTTTAAAAGTGTTATATTTTGAAGCAAAATAGTCCAAGAGGACTTGGGAAGCACACAGTTCCAATCCTAGATTAGGAATTTTCAGAAAAATTGGTTTTACAATATTGGCACAAACCAAATCTAGGTTGGGTGGAAGGCCACCAGATTGTGACTTAGGTAGAAGAATAGGCATATCATTATCAATCAAATCAAAATCT
>NW_020626581.1:0-601 GCF_003573695.1 Papaver somniferum | reverse complement strand
ACTTATAACGAAATGTGTAGACTTTTTTGAGTTAACGGATGTAAAATTCAAAATTTTTATGAACTATTTCTTTTTGTGTTGGCTTTGTCTTTCTATTTGATTCAAGATAGATGAAATTTGTTAGGATTTTGATTAGTTCTGCATGGTCTTTCATCCTTCTTCTATTGTGAAATCTGACTTCCTTCATATTTTCTTGAATCAACGTACATAGAAATGCAATTTTTACTTGACGTATTGCCTTAGAACATATTAATTGTAATTACAATACATTTTTAAAACTTTTTCTGTTAAAGATGAGTTTAACTAGTTTATAATTTAGTCTCAGAAATCAATTTCCCACTGATAACGAAGTGTGTATACTTTTTTGAGTTAACGTATATAAAATTCAACATTTTTATGAACTCTTTCTTTTTGTGTTGGCTTTGTCTTTCTATTTAATTCAAGATAGATGAAATTTGTTAGGATTTGGATTACTTCTGCATGGTCTTTCATCCTTCTTCTATTGTGAAATTTGACTTCCTTCATATTTTCTTGAATCAACGTACATAGAAATGAAATTTTTACTAGACGTATTGCCTTAGAACATATTAATTATAATTAC
>NW_020626580.1:0-493 GCF_003573695.1 Papaver somniferum | reverse complement strand
ATGAAATTTGTTAGGATTTGGATTAGTTCTGCATGGTCTTTCATCCTTCTTCTATTGTGAAATTTGACTTCGTTCATATTTTCTTGAATCAACGTACATAGAAATGCAATTTTTACTAGACGTATTACCTAAGAACATATTCTTTGTAATTACAATACATTTTTCAATCTTTTTCTGTTAACGATGAGTTTATTTAGTTTACAATTTATTCTCAGAAATCAATTTTCGACTTATAACGAAATGTGTAGACTTTTTTGAGTTAACGTATATAAAATTCAACATTTTTATGAACTCTTTCTTTTCGTGTTGGCTTTGTCTTTCTATTTGATTCAAGGTAGATGAAATTTATTAGGATTTGGATTACTTCTGCATGGTCTTTCATCCTTCTTCTATTGTGAAATTTGACTTCCTTCATATTTTCTTGAATCAATGTACATAGAAATGCAATTTTTACTAGACGTATTGCCTTAGAACATATTAATTGTAATTACAA
>NW_020626579.1:0-539 GCF_003573695.1 Papaver somniferum | reverse complement strand
AACTCTTTCTTTTTGTGTTGGCTTTGTCTTTCTATTTGATTCAAGATAAATGAAATTTGTTAGGATTTGGATTAGTTCTGTACGGTCTTTCATCCTTCTTCTATTGTGAAATTTGACTTCCTTCATATTTTCTTGAATCGACGTACATATAAATGCAATTTTTACTATTAGTTGTAATTACAATACATTTTCAAACTTTTTATACTAAAGATGATTTTACCTAGTTTGCAATTTAGTCTTAGAAATCACTTTCCGACTTATAACGAAATGTCTAGACTTTTTTGAGTTAAAGTATATAAAATTCAACATTTTTATGAACTCTTTCTTTTTGTATTGGCTTTGTCTTTCTATTTGATTCAAGATACATGAAATTTGTTAGGATTTGGTTAATTCTGCATGGTCTTTCATCCTTCTTCTATTGTGAAATTTGACTTCCTTCATATTTTCTTGAATCAACGTACATAGAAATGCAATTTTTACTAGACGTATTTCCTTTGAACATATTAATTGTAATTACAATACATTTTTCAAACTTTTTC
>NW_020626578.1:0-343 GCF_003573695.1 Papaver somniferum | reverse complement strand
TGCAACCTATCACTTAACTCAGGTTGCAAGATTACCATATACAGACCCGATATTCTGGTCCGATCCAGGTTCTAGGTGTCAAATATATCAAATTGGATGAAACTGCAACCTATCACTTAATTAGGTTGCAAGATTAGCATATACAGACCCGATGTTCTGGTCAGGGCCATGCACGAGGTGTTAAATATATCATATTGGATGAAACTGCAACCTATCACTTAAATCAAGTTGCAAGATTACCATATACATACCCGATGTTCTTGTCCGGGCCAGGTTCGAGGTGTCAAATATATCATATTGGATGAAACTGCAACCTATCACTTAACTCAGGTTGCAAGATTAC
>NW_020626577.1:0-362 GCF_003573695.1 Papaver somniferum | reverse complement strand
TATCAGATTGGATGAAACTGCAACCTATTACTGAACTCATGTTGCAAGATTACCATATACAGACCCGATGTTCTCGTTCAGGTGTGATTTGAGGTGTGAAATATATCAGATTGGATGAAACTGAAACCTATTACTGAACTCATGTTGCAAGATTACCATATACATACCCGATGTTCTCGTCCAGGTGGGATTTCAGGTGTGAAACATATCAGATTGGATGAAACTGCAACCTATAACTGAACTCATGTTACAAGATTACCATATACAGACCCGAAGTTCTCGTCCTTGTGAGATTTGAGGTGTGAAACATATCAGATTGGATGAAACTGCAACCTATTACTGAACTCATGTTGCAAGATTAC
>NW_020626576.1:0-419 GCF_003573695.1 Papaver somniferum | reverse complement strand
AGATTACCACATAAAGACCTGATGTTCTCGTCCAGGTGAGGTTTGAGGTGTGAAATATATCAGATTGGATGAAACTGCAACCTATTACTAAACTCTTGTTGCAAGATTACCATATACAGACCCGATGTTCTCGTCCAGGTGAGGTTTGAGGTGTGAAATATATCAGATTGGATGAAACAGCAACCTATTACTGAACTTATTTTTCAAGAATACCATATACAGACCCGAAGTTCCCGTCCATGTGAGATTTGAGGTATGAAATATATCAGATTGGATGAAACTGCAACCTATAACTGAACTCATGTTGCAAGATTACCATATACATACCTGATGTTCTCGTCCAGGTGAGGTTTGAGGTGTGAAATATATCAGATTGGATGAAACTGCAACCTATTACTAAACTCTTGTTGCAAGATTAC
>NW_020626575.1:0-608 GCF_003573695.1 Papaver somniferum | reverse complement strand
AGATGTTCTCGTCCAGGCTCGGTTCGAGGTGTCAAATATATCAGATTGGATGAAACTGCAACCTATCACTTAACTCAGGTTGCAAGATTACCTTATACATACCCGATGTTTTGGTCCGGACCAGGTTCGAGGTGTCAAATATATCAGATTGGATGAAACTGCAACCTATCACTTAACTCAGGTTGGAAAATTATTATATACAGACCCGATGTTCTCGTCTTGGCGAGGTTCAAGGTGTGAAATATATCAGAATAGATTAAACTGCAACCTATAACTAAACTCAGGTTGCAAGATTATCATATACTAGACCCGATGTTCTGGTCCAGGCGAGGTTCGAGGTGTCAAAATATCAGGTTGGATGAAACTGCAACCTATCACTTAACTCAGGTTGGAAGATTACCATATACAGACCCGATGTTCTCGTCTGGACCAGGTTCGAGGTCTCAAATATATCAGATTGGATGAAACTGCAACCTATCACTTAACTCAGGTTGCAAGATTACCATATACTAGACCCTATGTTCTCGTCCGGGCCCGGTTCGAGGTGTCAAATATATCAGATTGGATGAAACTGCAACCTATCACTTAACTCAGGTTGCAAGATTACC
>NW_020626574.1:0-941 GCF_003573695.1 Papaver somniferum | reverse complement strand
TGAAAAAGATTTAAGTTAATTATATTTCGTAGCACTAGTATCTACTATCCAGGGGATTCGTTAAAGCCAACTGAAAGTAACATAACTCTTTATAAAGAATGATACTAACAAATCTCCCTACAATAATGAAGATTATCGATGAATGTTTCCTAAAAACCCTAAAGAGCCCTGAAAGAGCTCTGAGAAACTCTAAAAATCTGAAGAAGACTCCAAAAAGCTTTGAAAATCTTAAATTTAATTATACTCCGTAGCACCGTGATCTACAAGCTAGGAGATTCGTTATAGAATGATCATAACAAATCTCTTCAATAGTGAAGATCAACATTGAATGTTTTCTAAAAAGCCTTGAAAACTCCAAAAAAAACCAGAAAACTCTAATAAGCCCAAAAATATCTAAAGAGCTCTGAAAAACTCTAAAAATCTTTGAAAAAGATTTAAGTTAATTATATTTCGTAGCACTAGTATCTACTAGCCAGGGGATTCGTTAAAGCCAAAACTGAAAGTAACTTAATTCTTTATAAAGAATGATATTAACAAAATTCCCTACAACAATGAAGATTATCTTTGAGTGTTTCCTAAAAACCCTAAAGAGCCCTGAAAGAGCTCTGAGAAACTCTAAAAAGCTCAGGAACACTCCAAAAAGATTTGAAAAACTTAAATTTAATTATACTCCGTAGCACCGTGATCTACAAGCTAGGAGATTCGTTATAGAATGATCATAACAAATCTCTACAATAGTGAAGATCAACATTGAATGTTCTCTAAAAAGCCTTGAAAACTCAAAAAAAACCCAGAAAACTCTAATAAGCCCACAAATATCTAAAGAGCTCTGAAAAACTCTAAAAAAAATTTAAAAAGATTTAAGTTAATTATATTTTGTAGCACTAGTATCTACTTGCCAGGGGATTCGTTAAAGCCAACTGAAAGTAATTTAATTCTTT
>NW_020626573.1:0-932 GCF_003573695.1 Papaver somniferum | reverse complement strand
ACGGGTTTGTGGGAAGTGGTAAAATGGGCTAGAGACATGAAGTTGGAGAGCATTCTGTTTAAGCTGGATTGCAAAGTGGTAGCAGATGCTGTTAATAAAGATCATTACTCCATTGATCGGAGACTTTTCAATCTAATTCAGGATATTAAGTTGGTTTTAAAAAGTCATTCTTCTTAGCAATGTCATTATGTGCCGAAAGAGAGAAGCAAAGTGGTATACGCTCTCTCCAAGTTAGCTAGAGTTGAAAAAATTACTCGGTCTTGGTTTGATTCTGCTCAACCTAGTAAGCAGAGTAGATTGCGAGTTTTGCTCTTCTCAGATCATTTTTTGGTCTCCCTTTAACAAAAATCTTATGAAATCACACAAGGGACACATTAAAGAAGAAAAAGAAAATAACTTTCACGCAAATAAAGGCAGCTCTACGATATGACTATACTGAATCCAATATTTCCATGCATCCAACTCGCCCACACAAACCCAATAAACCTATAAAAAGAAACCAAATGCACAAATATTAAACCCGATAATATTTTCAAATCTCCATTATACGGAACGTTAACCTTGCCACTATTCATGAAAAATGTAACGCACATGCCACCGTTATATACTACAACATTCAGTTCAGAAATTTAAAATGTCAACATTCAAATTGTTTTTAATAAGCTTAATTGCTGTATAAAGTTGTAATTCTCTTAAGCTATTCATTTTCGATGCTAAGAACAATCGGACGTGGAAGAAATATATAGGGTAATGGAGACCAATTACCAAGGTCCAGAATTGAATAAGACTACCATTTGAAGAAGTCTGACTTCACCATCGAAAAGAGAAGAGATTACCAAAAGAAACAAATCAAATCAGATCAAACATCCATTTTAGAATTTGCATCTCTTCACTAGTAACAAAGAACAAAGAGTACCAATACACTTCCGGAT
>NW_020626572.1:0-918 GCF_003573695.1 Papaver somniferum | reverse complement strand
TTATATTTTTCACTCTTTTAATCATATTTTGAGCATCAAGTATGTATTTTAAGAACATGATTATTATGAGTAGCTAAACCCCAATACTGGGATGATGGAGGAAGCTGTTTTTCAGCCATGTGGTTATTTAAATAATTCTTAATTCACTTTTTGCACCGATTTTAATTGATTTATGATTTCAATTAATTACTTGTGATTTTGTTTGATGGAACATGCTTAGTCCTAGGGATTCTTGATGTTCCATGCTTATCATATACAAGTAATATTTTATGGAATCTAATTTGGCAAAGATAGAGTTAATACTTGTTTTATTTTGAGCTATAATCGCCTAGAATTATTTTCTGAGCCACTTGAATATGAAACACATTGGAATCCTGAGTCCTGGTTCCTCTTGATCTTGTGACATATTGTGTATATATTTTTGTTTTAAAAATCTTTTCAAGTCCGAGCATCGAATCCGTATTTACCGCAATCGAATTACTACAATTAATGGCGCCGCCGACGCGGACTTGTATATAGATTTGTTTTTAGGTTTAATTTTTTTTATTTATTTATTATTATTTGTTCCTTTTTACGTTTCTTTTTGTGTCTTTGATTTACAGGTTCGAAGTGGAATACTAAGGACTTGGGAACAAAAAGCTTAAAGCTAAAAGCTAAAAGCTAAAAGAGAAAAAAGACATAATTTTTTTTTAGGATTTAATTTTATTATTATTTTTATTTATTTTTGTATATAGCTTTTATATATTTTTTTTAGAATTTGTAAATAGGCTTTATTTTTCATAATTTTTGTAATTTTTTGGACTTTTTATTTGGACTTTATTCTGGACTTTGGACATTATTTTTAAAAACCCTACGGAAGGGTTATAAATTAAAAAAAAAATTAAATACAAACTGTTTGCAGGGAAGGACGACGATTAC
>NW_020626571.1:0-622 GCF_003573695.1 Papaver somniferum | reverse complement strand
TCAACTTCGTATAGGTTAGCTAGAAAGTTACTAGGATATGAGACTTACAAGTATTACGTGAAGACTTGAAGAATGTGAAGAAGTAAAGAGCTACATCGACGACATCATCCTTCCTCTTGAGGTTAGTAATATCTGACTTGAACTGTTTCATTCCTAACGTATCTTTCAAGTCATGCATATTGAAAACATAACTGCAAAGCTGTGAATTATTATACTCTAGTTAGACATAGTATTAAGGAATTATAATACAAAGTATAACGTCTATCTTTTGAACTTCGTATATAAGACATCGACATAATCGTATGACTGCTATTATGATTATGTATGGGTATGGGTATGGGTGAAGATTTCGTCCTAGGAAACAATGTTTTGCATTCGTTTAAAGGAAGTACAATTCATAAACTTGTTGTGTGAATCGAAAGGGAAATAGCTAGGCTTATTGGTATTGTTATTCATTGCAAATCTTTGGATTACCAATATGTGTGTAATAAACGCTCATAACTTGTTTATGTATCTTGGTAAAACTATTCACAATGCCTGACTTTTGTATTGGTATGACTTTTATTAGTGAAACCAATCTTAAGTCATCACCTGAGATGGTATGATCGATATTTTGTAATTG
>NW_020626570.1:0-466 GCF_003573695.1 Papaver somniferum | reverse complement strand
TATCTGGGCCACGGAATATTATTGACATAGTTATGTTTCTGCCAAATGAATAATTTTCTTATAATAGGATTATTAGTATTGTATTAATTTCCTTGATTATCAAATACTATCACATTTCTAGAAAAAAGAAGCGATTGCTTCTTCTCTTTAGGTCAAAAGTGGCTAAAATGAAAAAGTAATTGTATTGACACTACAAGAAAATTTGCCATTAGCCACAAAAGCGTTCGTCGCGAAATATACATTCTTGGTCACTGATTCTTGTTGCCGACAATATTTTTTATCGCCCAGATCGACGGTAATAGTAGGTCGCTTATTGGTTACAGCGACCAAAGGTTTTATTTTGTCACAAAATGTAGATTAGCGACTAAAATGAACTTTACCGCTAAACAAAAAGAATCACCGACGAAAACATAGTCTGCCGCGAAAAAAATCTATTAGCGACAATGTAAAATTGTCGAGTGATTAC
>NW_020626569.1:0-273 GCF_003573695.1 Papaver somniferum | reverse complement strand
TAATGGATGAAAATCACAAGAAGTTCTCTTTTATTTATATTACTGACAAAATCTGTTACAAAAGAAGCAAAGAGAATATTGTATTGGTTTTGTCTCATATCAGTAAAAGCACTTGCCTTTGCATTGACGTCTCTTTCTATCTCTGTAATAAAGATTAATGTTTTAGGAAAATATACTTAAAGTTTTTTTTCATGATGAACGATAGGTTTTTGCCTTTTTGGTAGTTTTTGTAATGGATGAAAATCACAAGAAGTTCTCTTTTATCTATATTAC
>NW_020626567.1:0-437 GCF_003573695.1 Papaver somniferum | reverse complement strand
ATTGGATGAAACTGCAACCTATTACTGAACACAGGTTGCAAGATTACCATATACAGACCCGATGTTCTCGTCCAGGTGAGGATTGAGGTGTCAAATATATCAGATTGGATGAAACTACAACCTATTACTGAACTCAGGTTGCAAGATTACCATATACAAACCCGATGTTCTCGGAAAGGCGTGGTTTTAGGTGTCAAATATATCAGATTGGATGAAACTACAACCTATTACTGAACTTAGGTTGCAAAATTACCATAGACAGACCCGATGTTCTCGTCTATGCGAGGTTTGAGGTGTTAAATATATTAGATTGGATGAAACTGCAACTTATTACTGAATCCAAGTTGCAAGATTACCATATACAGACTCGATGTTCTCGTCCAGGCGAGGTTTTAGGTGTTAAATATATCAAATTGGATGAAACTGCAACCTATTAC
>NW_020626566.1:0-1022 GCF_003573695.1 Papaver somniferum | reverse complement strand
TAGATGGTGTTCGATAAAAAGCCTGACAAAAAAGGGTAAACTTTCTTATTGTCTATTTTTACATTTATGGCTTTATTTTTATGGGTATTAGCTATATTTGCAACTGTTGAATAATCAAAATGTGAGCGTTAAGTGCTTGAAGTGTGTTAAAACTATTGTATTGAATTACATTACTTGTGTTGGGTTTATGGATGCATAATTTCTCCGTTCTTTTAACATAACAGTTTCTTCCACCATCAATCTTTGATCTATTTCTTGTGTTGCTGAGCACAATTTGGTATAGTTGCTTGCACATGTTCATTGAAATTGCTAGCAATCATGTCGTTACATTGACTACTTGTATAACAATAAAGGATTTGCATTTTTTCTGTATCAAAGAGTTTATATCTCTAACTCTTAATTCAATCTGCAATCAACAAATAAAAATCTGCGAGACCGATTGAATATAAGAGGAATAACTTGAACGGTAACAAAGACCAATATTCAAGGATCAATCGATTTAAATCAACAACCAAAGGTTGGATTTCCCAATTGATCGATTCAACGAACAACCTGTGATATTTCAATTATATAACAAAATATAATGCGGAAAAGAAATAACACAGACACCAGAATTTTGTGAACAAGGAAAACTGCAAATGCAGAAAAACCCTGGGACCTAGTCCAGTTTGAACACCACATTGTATTAAGCTGCTACAGAGACTAGCCTATTACCAATGAACTTCGGAATGGACTGTAGTTGAACCCTAATCAATCTCACACTGATTCAAACCTTAGCTGATCTCACCCGCAACTAAGAGTTATTACGACCCAAAGTCGAAAACTTGATAAACAAATCTGTCTCATACATAAAAGTCTATGGGAATAGATAAATATGTCTCCTATATAAATACCTATGAGTTTTTGTTCTGTCTTTTGATAAATCAAGGTGAACAGGAACCAATTGATAAACCGGTCTTATATTCCCGAAGAAAAACCTAGTATTATCAATCACGTCACAATAATCTAAATCGTATGGTAGC
>NW_020626565.1:0-419 GCF_003573695.1 Papaver somniferum | reverse complement strand
TTTTCTTGTGTTTGGATTGTAAAGTTGAAAGGGGTAGTCGTTGTTTCAAGTTTGTAGTAATGGTTTGTAATGAAAGGGGTTTGGGTTATGGCCTTTTGGTGAAGGTAGTTTGAGAATATGTAATGGTAGTTTAAAGCTTTGATCTTTTGAGGGTTTGATAGTTGTGTGAACTTGTGGTGTTGATGCGGAAATTGAAAAAGCTTGATATAATGCTCAATGGGCTGATAAATGTTAAAGGAATGTTTGTAGTATTGGACTTGTTTTTGTAAATGTTCAAACAAGCAATGTTCTTGGTGAATGATTCTAAAATTCCAATGATTGTTAAGTAGAAATGGGTAGGAATGACTGAATTAATGAATCAATAGGGTATATAAAATGTTGTTTAAGATGGTGGGTATTACTCCAGTTTATAAAATGTT
>NW_020626564.1:0-330 GCF_003573695.1 Papaver somniferum | reverse complement strand
TTTTTAAGAAAATAAAAAGAAGAAAATAAAATTTGGTTTTTGAAATGGGAGCAAGCCCACTGTTTGTCCTCTAATGGAATGGAAGGCTGCGGCTCACGAAACACTAAGTTCTAATTTTGAAAGTTTAATTTGGCCCAGTTGGTTAAGGCCCGACGTTTGTTTTAAAAATTTGGTTTCGAGGTCCACTCACAAGTCCACAATCGGTTATAAGCTCAGCTGGGTTTAAACCCAGAGTCCAAAATACAAGTCCAATGGAAGAATTTAAACAAGCCCACACAAAATAAAAACAAGCCCACAAATTAAACAACAAGCCCACAAATAAATTATTAC
>NW_020626563.1:0-283 GCF_003573695.1 Papaver somniferum | reverse complement strand
AGCAACAAGTTGCGCTCCAACACAGCTTGTGAACGGTCCACCAGTCATATGTTAAGACAACTGCTTGGTTGGGACCCACACCAAACTCAAATTCCGACAAAGTTAGGTACCAAAGGAAAAGGTGTGCCATTTTATAGGCACCAAACTAATAATACCACTTATTATAAATATTGTCTACTTATATAACTCTCTTTGTCCCCCAAGGTTTTGTGTAATCTCTTTTTCGACTATTTTGCTCATAACTTCTTCATATGAAGTGGGAATGACCTCATTCTTTTTCTGT
>NW_020626562.1:0-593 GCF_003573695.1 Papaver somniferum | reverse complement strand
CAATTTTATGACAAACTTGATAAGTTCCTGTCTTATCTCCTTCTTACCCGAGTCGTCATCGAAAATATCTCTGGATAACCAAAGAGCCAAGAATGCCGCGACATGAAGCGTACTATTCTTCTGATTCGGCTCCAACCCATCGAGAAACCACTGAGACACCCACCAGCCATAGAAGCACCTCATCTCGTTTTCTTTCCGAACGAATCCTTTTGGCTTCGCAACCAGAGCGGCGCACATTTCTTCTTCATCTGCAGACAATTTGACACTGAAGTTTCCTATTACATGAAGGTTCAGCAACACGGCCACACTCTCTAAGGAGATAGTCATTTCACCCCACCTGCATATGGCCGTGTGAGTATCTAGATACCATATGGAAATAAAAGCAACCAAGCCTGGAATATCTTTCCTATTTTGAAGCACTGCGGAAGCCGCGACAACATCAATGATCTGCGCCTTGGTCAAACTGGATTTTAACATTCCTGGCTCATCATGAATCTCATCCATTTCTCAAAGGGACGCAACAGACTCACAGAGATTTCAAAGTCAATAGGAGAAGCACGATACTCTTTCTTATGAAGACAAAACCTTATTAC
>NW_020626561.1:0-325 GCF_003573695.1 Papaver somniferum | reverse complement strand
TGTCCTCAATGTTCTAAAGATGAAACTAAAAGCATGAACAAGGAGAAACTGTTACCATTGAAGCGAAAGAGTTAAGGAAAGATATTACCTAGTTGCATGAGTTTGGGTTACCTCCCAAGAAGTGCTAAGTTTAAAGTCTTCAGCCAGACTTATAAAAGGTTTAGTCAACTCGAACCGTATAACAGTAGCCGGAATAACTGTGGGTCTTTAACACCAAAAAGAGCTGACAACAGGAAATTGCAGTGAACCAAGAAAATGGACAAGACCAGCATGCCCTTACCTAGTTTTCTGATAACAATCGATAATTGTGGTTCAGGTTCAGGTT
>NW_020626560.1:0-724 GCF_003573695.1 Papaver somniferum | reverse complement strand
TAGAGATAGTAGCAGAATTATGATTTCAAAGAGAGAATGAATCGAGTAATAAAAACTGAAAAAGTAGATCGAACTCATCTTTCTTTTTCTTTTTGGAGTTTAACCAAACCATCAGGCGGGAATTGATTTTCCTTTTGAAATCATCCCACCCAGTAAAATTCATTTTCATCGCATGCCAAACAAAAGATTTTTGGTGTTTTTCTTTTTTTATTTCCAAATTTTTGATGTGTGACCAATATGGTTAGTTTCCTTTATTTTATGAGAGAATATATCGTAGACAGTTATGATAAAATTGTTTCCAAAAATTTTCGAAATTTAGTTTCCTATCTCTAACCAACTCGAGAAAAGGCCATAGAAAAAAATTACTTTCCCATTTCGAATTATATTTTCCTTAAAATTTTTAACCTGGGTTGTATCCTTTATTATTCTTGGTTTAGGGAGGAAACATATGAATTATTAGTGGCACATATGTAGGAAACGTATTCTTCTAATCATACAGTATTTTTTTTTAATAGGAAAGAATAAACATATTGATAACCAAGCTTACATATTGTTTTTATCCTGTTGAATCAGAAGATTGATCCATACAGACAGATTATTAAACCAACAAAAGCAAATTGTTTGAGTTCTTGCATACTTTGCTATAGAGTCCGCAATATGATTTGCATCCCTATGGGCATAAGTGAAAACCCAAGAATCAAAATAACTTAATATAACTAATGCA
>NW_020626559.1:0-951 GCF_003573695.1 Papaver somniferum | reverse complement strand
TCTAAATAAGGAGGAGCGGTGTCTATACATGCCAAATGCTCAAGGAGTGGAAGTTAAAGCTATTGGAAATTTGCATCTACCTCCGGATAACTGGAATTTTTTGGATCTTTTTGATGTATTTTATGTAGCTACTATAAGAAGATGTTTGACATCAATTGGTAGAATCAACTGTAAGGGCTTTACTTTTTTCATCGGTGGTGGTTGTTTTAGTATGTTTCATAACTCTAAATTGGTTGGTTTTGGGCCGAATGAAGATAATCTGTATAAGATGAATGTTGATATTAAATCTTTAAATTCAATGTGTTGTATGAATGTTTATACCTCTAAGGGTGTCAAAAGAATATTAAACTCAAAGAATTCTTCTATATTGTGGTATCAGCATTTAGGGCACATATCTAAAGATCGAATCCAAAGGCTTGTAGGGCAAAATGTGCTACCGCAACTAGATTTTTCAGATTTCAGCACATGTGTAGCATGTATTAAAGGAAAGTTTGTTAAATCAAGAAAGAAAACAACTATTAGAAGTCAAGGCTTACTTCAGATTTTGCACACGAACATTTGTGGTCCTTTTACGGTTGCTTCTAGAGGTGGACAGAGATACTTCATCACATTTATAGATGATTATTCGCGTTATGGGTATCCTTATCTTATTCGTAAAAGATCACATGCTCTAGAATTCTTCCAAACCTACAAGGTAGAAGTCGAAAACCAACTTTAGAAGAAAATTAAAGTCTTGAGATCATATAAGGGAGGAGAGTATTATGGAAAATCTGATTTCTGTGGAGAATCTCATGGAAAACTACTTGAATTTCTGCAAGAACATGGTATTGTACCTCAGTTTACTACTTTCGGATCACCGGAAAAAAATGGGGTTGCTGAAAGAAATAACTAAACAAAACAAAGATATGATTCGCACTATGTTAATTAAGTAACTCTACATTACCTGAATCC
>NW_020626558.1:0-2889 GCF_003573695.1 Papaver somniferum | reverse complement strand
TTTTTTTTTTTTTTTTTTGATCAGACCCAAATGTTTCTAAATGGCTGCATGAGAGCAGTGCAACGTGATATCATCATCTTATTCGACTTTCATCATTTTAAAGCACAACTAGCGGTCACAAAATCAGACCATAATTATGAATTTGATGACGCTATAAACATTACTTTTTCAGCTCCACCCTGTAATTTGCGTAACATCATCATGCACCCAAGGAAATCTCTAGCTACTTGCATTTGAAGCTGTTCACTAGTGCCTTAACCAAAATGATTATTTTCCGGTGATGGCCCTATGACCTATGACCTCATTTTCGAAACTGTACTCTTTTTTGTTTGATTAGATGCTTAAAACGACCTAAATTAGCTCACCCACTGATTACGTGCTTACGACGGTTACCCCTCATGTTTCTCGAGCCCCATGTTTAGGCTTTCTTTGTCGACATTATTTATTTATACAGTATCTATATAACAAATTCATATACTGTAATTCATCGTAAAAGTATACTGAGACCAGAATAAAGAGATTGCTTACTTGGAACCATGTTAACTGGCATTCCTAAAGAGTCCTTAATGAACTTCTGCGATGGCATCTTACATAGGTTTACGCACATCCCTACACATTTGCTCTCTTCCAAAAACCTGCATTTCTTGATGTGTACTACATTCTTCTCTTTTCTTCCTTCCACTTCAGACTCCTTGATCTTCATTTCAAAATGAAATACGAAAGTCACCTCATTAGTAATCAATGTTCCTATATCATTAAATTAATTATTCAAAAATAACAAAAAGATCAATCTATGGGTGGTATTGCAAAATATACCTCACTGCGTCCAACAAGCCAAACACAAAATAAGGTTGTGAACTTTGCAAAAAATTCTCTTTTAAACTGCGATTGTGGTATAGAGTTTCGCACGAAAGAATGGATGGGTTTAGGGAAGGCTTTATTAAGAGCTTGAAGAACCAATCCTTGCTGATGATCTATATTTCCATTGGAACTTCGATGAAGTGCTGCTGCTGCCTCTACCAAACCTTCATAACCAGTCCTCTCATTCTTCATCCCTATATATAGTGGAAATAACACATAAATTAATATCCTGAGTGATGATCAAGTTAGAGTTAATTATACTGTATTAAAGACAGAGATGAAAAAGTAATAAGAACCTGAAATAAGTTGGATACATCGAGATAGGTAGTGAATGGCAATACGATCGAACCAGCTATCAGTATAAACTGTACTACTCGATGATGTGCTGCTAATAATGGTGTCTGGTATTACACTGATGCTACTTGCAGTAGTAGCAGCACTTGGTCTTTTCAGTACTGATTTTATTTTCATCGAAGAACATCGTCGCGTACTCGTCTTTTGGTTGGTTATCGAACGCAAACTAGTGAAGGAATGAAGATTAGTAGCGCTGCCTCTTTGAGACTGTAATATCATTTGTGCCTCCATGTATACGTACTGAACTGTTTTTCGGCGAAAGAAGGAGAGAAAAGAGAGGGAGAAGGGGTGATGTGGAGCAATTTAGCTTAATTAATATATGAAGTGGTGTGCGTTGTGTGTGTGTATATATATATTGTTGATGAAGAAGAAGTTTTATCGAAGGGAATAATCAAAAAGGTATCTCAAGAATCTTCAAAATCATAATTATAATTAAGTGGATCGATCAAATAAAAAATATATATAATTAAGTGGGAAAAGGTACAAAATTAGCACTAAAGTTTTTGTTTGTTTGTAGTTGAGGAATCGTTAATATCATTTCAGCATTAAGATGCCATTCTGGCATTCTCTCTTAATTTGGCCGGCACTTTGTCCGCATACGTATACGCATCTCACAACTACATATGTAGGTATAATTTGCTGCTTATCATCCAGACTCTTCGCTAAAAGATAAAAGAATGTGATCCATTATATCACACCTAACACTTGGGGGCATTTGTTGAGCGAGTATCGTGTCCTCCCGAATCCCAACATTTAGAGCTTGGAGCCTTGGAGACGCAAGACGCAGACCGGATGGGACGCAGACACACAAAACAAAACAAAAAAAGGCACTATGGTACCAGTCAAAAACGAAAGCACTTTCAGTTTGCCATGACACATATGGTTGCATAATTTGAATTTGTTTAGAATATAAAACTATTTAAGGGTGTATCAGGTAATGTGCCATTGCCAAATTTGGCTTAATACCTACAGGATCTTGTTAAACTTGTTCTCGCATAACATAAGCATAGCTCTGATCTTTGGTGATGATCTCTGTTAAACCATGAAATCACTTCGCTGCTGGTTCCATCGATATACTTAGTTTTCCATGTGGCGCATTAGCATTTAGGCAGTAGTAGTATTACCGGACAAGAGCACATACACGAGGTCACGTGAGCAAGGTCCGTCGGTGCTTATTTAATTTAGAGAAATATGATAGGTAAATTAATAGTAGAGTGATATGATTGTTTAATTGGTCCTAAAGCTAGCTGGGTTGTCATCACCGTTGATTTCTTACGAAGTGGAACAAACACGAGTTTGCTTTTGCTTTGCTATGCCTGCAAAATCACAGCATCATCATAAGAAATCGATCATAAAAGAAGAAAAACATCATCATTAATATTTATTTTGATAATTGCATTTTCAAATTACCAAAAATAATTGTCAGTTAATTATATATTAACATTGCAAATACTTAGTAGTTTAGTGCTTACATAGTATCTTATAGCATGGTTGCTTGGTTGCTGGATCATCTACTGCTGCGGGAGGATCCTGTCCGTAGAACATTTCGCAACTCATGTCATCAAAATCTGTCAAGTCAAATGATATTGACAGAATTACTTAATGGACGCACACCGATACACATTAAATAATGTTGCAGAGAATGAATAAGATAGATCAACCAATTGTGCTTAC
>NW_020626557.1:0-330 GCF_003573695.1 Papaver somniferum | reverse complement strand
TTGGACAGAAACTTCTAAAGATTCATCGTTCTTACGAATTTCCAGACTTATAGTGGTTCGATCCTGGCCAGGTTTCGATCTCGGAGCCAGTATCTATCTCGAAGTTGACGAATTCATATTCGTTTAGGGTTTCTGAGAATCTAGCCCGGAAACTGCTAAAGATTCATCGTTCTGACGAATTTCCAGACTTATGGTGGTTCGACCCTGGCCAGGTTTCGATCTCGGAGCCAGTATCTATTTCGAAGTTGACGAATTTGTGTGCGTTTAGGGTTTCTAATAATATTCCAATGGAATCTTGGCCGGAAATTGCTAAAGATTCATCGTTCTTAC
>NW_020626556.1:0-409 GCF_003573695.1 Papaver somniferum | reverse complement strand
GGGAACGCACCTTTCTAGGTGGGGCACTTGCTTCCGATGAACTTGGACTTTGTTGTGTTGGACTAGGAGATCGCGGGCTTGCTGGTGGAGTACTTTCTTCTTGACGTGGCTGATCTGGCTCGTCTTCGATGAGTAGTGGCAACTCGTAGTTGTCTGCTTCATCATTCCAATCCCATGATTTGAATTCATCAAAAATAACATCTCTTGAAATTACCAATTCCTTTGTATCTGGCTTTAGAAGTTTATATGCTTTAGACTCTTCGCTGTATCCGATGAATATTAGCTTTTCTCCTTTTTCATCGAACTTTTCTCTATGTTGGGATGGAATATGTGAGTATGCTACGCAACCAAAAATTCTGAAAGAAGTTACCTCGGGCTTTTTCTTATGCCAAGCTTCATATGGAGTTTT
>NW_020626555.1:0-694 GCF_003573695.1 Papaver somniferum | reverse complement strand
AATACATTCTTCTTTTGTTTTAGCAAAATTTTATGAAGAAAAAGAATTTCATCTTATCCTCTTACATATTATAGATATAGAAAAATTCAAATCTATAAAATAATAGAATAGAAATCGTGCATATTTAAATATTTCCCGTGAGAACTCATATTTAGTTCTACATTCCTTGCACTTATTGTTCTATACTTATAATAAATAGATATATTTATCATAAGATATCTTTATAACAGGTACAAATTTTAAATCGAGGTATCCATTCTATGACAACTTTTGATTTACCCTCTATTTTTGTGCCTTTAGTGGGCCTAGTTTTCCCGGAAATTTCAATGGCTTCTATATTTCTTCATGTTCAAAAAAATAAGATTGTCTAGATTCCTATGAAGCAGACGCTTTTATATTTAACCAATTTTATGAATTATTTCTAATGGTTCACATCATAATAGTGCTAGTTGATGAGAGTTACTTCGGGAACAAAAAAGTAAAGTAAAATTCATTTGGGTTATTCTCTCAATTCCAATAAAATGCAACTGGATCTAGTATGAACTGGCGCTCAGAACGTATATGGATAGAACTTATAACGGGGTCTCGAAAAACAAGTAATTTCTGCTGGGCATGTATCCTTCTTTTAGGTTCACTAGGGTTCTTATTGGTTGTAACTTCTAGTTATCTTGGTAGGAATCTGATATCCTTATTC
>NW_020626554.1:0-378 GCF_003573695.1 Papaver somniferum | reverse complement strand
AATATTTATAATAAGGGGTATTTTGAGTTTGGTGCCTATAAAATGGCACACCTTTTCCTTTGGTACCTAACTTTGTCGGAATTTGAGTTTGGTGTGGGTCCCAATCAAGCAGTTGACTTAACGGATGACTGGTGGACCGTTCACAAGCTGCGTTGGAGCACAACTTGTTGCTCGGACCCCCGCCAAGTTTTGTAAATAAATATGTGTCTCTGTGAATAATTGTTTAAACAATAATTATTTAATTTAACTAGTTCACCAACACGGACCACGGTAAGGAAATCTCTCTAGATCATTTTCCAAACACGTTACGAGCGTTCCGGAGAAATAAGGCTGACTTATCTGACTGCCATGATAACTATGGATTTACATAAAATGGAA
>NW_020626553.1:0-904 GCF_003573695.1 Papaver somniferum | reverse complement strand
TTTCCACTTTCTGATACAAGTCGTCAAACAACTACTCTTCCCGAATCAACTATTCTGGTCTCAATACTCTCTTCGCTTCCCTCCCTGGACCAACCCTTCTCTTTCATTTTGTGACCGAAGCAATTCTGGAACGGCCATTTCTTGGTTTAGGCCGGATTTGTACATATTGATCTCTCGAATCAAAATACTCTCTTGCAGTACATTGTTTAGGGTTTAGACTCGTTTCTCACCCACACACTTGAAATTACCAAAATCAGCAGAAATTGTTTTCACCCTCAAACAGTAATAAAACCGAAATCAAACATCCCGTAAACATACATAGCAATAAAATAAAACATTCAAGCACGGGCTATGTAACCGAAAACTATCACAAGAAATATTATAAAATGATGATTTATTCACAATAATAAGATAGTTTTATTCATAATAGACTTTACAATTATTGAAAGAAATCAAAAACTGAAGTCTATTTTCCTGAACAAGAGTTTAAACTTATTCATCCTTTAATACAAGTGTCTTCTCAGGTTACTCGTAGTTTCGTTTAAGGAGTAATCTCATCAAGTAGAAACTGAAACTTCCACAAAACATTCTCAAGATGATTAAGAGTATTGGTAAGGTGCACAACATCATCTGACGAATTTTCATGGGTTGTTTTTAATAACTCTTTGTAATAGAGTACTTGTTTCCATTCAGTATCAACTCTTTCATCAAGTAGCCTCTTGTTCCGATTAGGTCTAGTATACCATCTAGTAAACTGGATGCATGCACTTTTGAAGAGGGCGTGAGTTGAATTAAATGATAGCATGTGTTGTTGCACAACGTTAGCCTGTCTGATTCCAAGGAATCAAGACATTTTTCAATCTCATGAATACAGTATTCACTGACAATTTCTCCACAGGTTACT
>NW_020626552.1:0-1070 GCF_003573695.1 Papaver somniferum | reverse complement strand
GTATTTCGGTTATTACGAACCGTATCATCAACAAAAACCATAGTTACGGTTGAAATTGGAGTAATTATCAACCGTAACTCACATGCAACACACAAATTTCAGTTTCAATTTCGATCCAAAACCCTAATTTTTTATCCAAAACTAACTAAATCAACACAATAAACTAAACCCTAACTGGGTTTTTCGAAACATGCCTCATAAAGGTCATTGTGCTTGATTTTGACGGTTGAGGAGTTTCAAATTGATGTTCTTGACCTAATGGAGGATTTGGTTCATTAGAACGACTATAATCTTCGTCAACCTTCTTCTTCGGCATCTCTAATATAGTTTCCAATCAACGATTATCAATTTTTCAAATCGCCGCTTAATCGAAGAGGACGATGAAAAATCAGTTTTAATGGTGGAGAGGAGGAGAAGAGAAGATGAAGTAAAGTTGGAAAAAAAAAATCGTTTTTATTTTCTGATTCAATTGGGTTAATAACGGGGAAGGACAGTCTTTTCAACCAAAAAAGCAAGGGTAAATTAGTCCATTTGAGGTGAAAAGGGTAATCTAGTAAATTAACAACCCATATAGGACACCCCCTAACCAATAATAGGGATATTATTATCACCCTTGCCGCCCCTCCAATAGAACCACCCGCCCCTTTACCAGGATTGTATTTTATGGTGTATTGCCTTTACAAAATAAATGTACAACAAGAGGTACTATCAGTTTAGTCTAAAAATATTGTGTATGGTGTTTTTGCATAATTATTTCTACAATGTGCAGATTCTTTGTATAATTATTTCTAAAATTGTGCTCTAACTCCTCATTTAGGTAGGGGAGACATTCAAAATTTCCAAATTTTTGTGTCCCACCTAGGAAGGTTAACAATCCATTTGGGGTTCAGAAAACTGTTACGAAATAGTTGAAGAAACCGTTACGAGGTTGAAGAAACAGTACGAGGGTTAAATAAACTGTTGCGAAAGGGTTTAAGAAAGCGTTCGAGGTTGAAGAAACTGTTGCGAAGGAGTAGAAGAAACTGTTACAAATAGTTGAAGAAAGCGTTGCGAAAACGAGTGGAGTTTTG
>NW_020626551.1:0-288 GCF_003573695.1 Papaver somniferum | reverse complement strand
AAAAATTGAATGATAAATATTTCAAAACTCTATTCAATTCTTAAGTCCTCTTTTATCTTTAATTCACTATCAATCATACAGATTCTCAAACATTATTTGTAAACCTTAAGCATAGATTATCAAGAGATTAATGCAAGCATAACCTATCAAACTCAATAACAAATAATTAAGACAATCATTCAAACAATTTAAAACTCTGCAAAAGCAGCGATTAGGTGAATTATATAATTTAATAAAATAGTTACCCATTTATGTTGCGTGAATAGCTTCCTCCATTGCCTTGGTTAC
>NW_020626550.1:0-485 GCF_003573695.1 Papaver somniferum | reverse complement strand
GTTGGCTTTAACGAATCCCCTGGCTAGTAGATACTAGTGTTACAAAATACAATTAACTTAAAGCTTTTTCAGAGCTTTTTAGAGTTTTTCATAGCTCTTTAGATTTTTCAGAGCTCTTTAGATATTTTAGGGCTTTTTAGAGTTTTTAGGGTTTTTTAGAGTTTTAAAGGCTTTTTAGGGAACATTCAAAGTTAATCATCACTATTGTAGGGATTTATTATTATCATTCTTTAACGAATCTCCTAGCTTGTAGATCCTAGTGCTACGGAGTATAATTAAATTTAAGGTTTTCAAAGCTTTTAGGTGTCTTCCTGAGCTTTTTAGAGTTTCCCAAAGCTCTTTCAGCGCTCTTTAGGTTTTTTAGAAAACATTCAAAGATAATCTTCATTATTGCAGGGAATTTTGTTAATATCATTCCTTATAAAGAATTAAGTTACTTTCAGTTGGCTTTAACGAATCCCCTGGCTAGTAGATACTAGTGTTAC
>NW_020626549.1:0-272 GCF_003573695.1 Papaver somniferum | reverse complement strand
GGTTTGCAATTATGCATTCCTTAGTTTATATAAGTTTAAGTTCACGAATAATCGTTTTTAGAAAATAACCAACCTAAGTACGCGAACTGGTACGCGGACTTAAGTACCCGGAATGAGTTTGTTTTCAGCTCACAAACTCCAACAGATTTTCACGGGACGTGAACTTCCGATGGTGCGCGTACTGGTACGCGGACTTTAGTTCCGGTTTTCCTGAGCAGCAAAGTACGCATACTTTGGTTCAAGGAATAAGGACTTACACACATATGTGTTAC
>NW_020626548.1:0-835 GCF_003573695.1 Papaver somniferum | reverse complement strand
AATTTAACTATGAGAAAATAAGATAAAATGAAAGGGTCTCGGTCTTTTTTTGAATGCAAAAAAAAGCAAGTCATCGAAGGAAACGGAAAGAGAGGGATTCGAACCCTCGGTACAAATAAATCGTACAACGGATTAGCAATCCGCCGCTTTAGTCCACTCAGCCATCTCTCCAAATTGAAAAAATTACTATGTTACGCTTGAAGCCAAAAATTCTTTATTTCTTCTTTCACTCTATTCTATAGATAGATAAGATAGATACAAATTGGATTAGCAATCTAACTCGAATTTCATTTCGATAATGGGTATATCTTCCATAGAAAGAAAAACGGAATCTCCCCCCTTTTTTAGCCGAAAGCTCCTTTTATTCCCCGGCCTGGTCAGTACCTATCCGGGCCATTTCTTACTTTATTCCAACGCAATGAATGATAGATCAACTCATTTCTCTGATTTAAAAACAAAAAAACTTGTTATTGAAACAATAACGACAGGAACACATAAGACTATTTCCAATCTTATGGTATAGGATAGAAGTGTCTTTGCATTTTTTCTCAATTTTGAAAAGGAGGGACCTATCCTATTTCTTAACATTATAACTATAATTTCGTTATTTCTTCAAGGGCAGTCTTTATTTGAAGACTTGATTTGAGTCCATAAAAAAGACTCCGGGTTTTTATACTAGATCCAGTTGATTGGCTCGAATTCCTAAAATTTACCAGCGGAATATGAATAAAATAAATAGGGAAAGGGTATCTTCAAAAAATGAAAGAATCAAACTTTCTCTCTTTTTTGATAAATTTTTTTATTTGCTTGTAAAGTATTGGAGGGTTGAAAAAAC
>NW_020626547.1:0-462 GCF_003573695.1 Papaver somniferum | reverse complement strand
TTCCATCGTATATTCTCATAAACGCTCAGCAAACCCTAAATTAGTCCACTTCGAGAAAGAAACTGGGACCGAGATCGAAATCTGGATTCGAGAATAAGTCTTAAACTTCGTAAGAACGACAAATCCAACCATTTACGGGTAAGATTTCATCGTATATTCTCATAATGCTCAGCAACCCTAAATTAGTCAACTTCGAGAAAGAAACTAGGTCCGAGATCGAAACCTGGACTCGAGAATAAGTCTGAAACTTCGTATGAACGACGAATCCAACCATTTACGGGTAATATTCCATCTTATATTCTCAGAAACGCTCAACAAACCCTAAATTAATAAACTTCGAGAAAGAAACTGGTTCCGAGATCGAAACCTGGACTCGAGAATAAGTCTGAAACTTCATAAGAACGACGAATCCAATAATTTACGGGTATGATTCCATCGTATATTCTCAGAAACGCTCAGCAA
>NW_020626546.1:0-995 GCF_003573695.1 Papaver somniferum | reverse complement strand
CCTTTTGCCTCACTTACTCTGTGTTGACTATACTTGACTGGGTCAGGGTGAGTCTAATAGGCAGACACACTAATAACCAATCTCAATTAGAGTCTGACTATAATTAGCTCTAGCTTATCATTCTTTCTATAGTTTCGTTACTTTCGACGGCGTATTTGTTTTGAATGAAACATTTATTATGCTTTAACTGTAGATTTACAAGGCAAATGAGGAAATTTCGTACGTAAATGGATAATTTGCGTCTAAATATTTCATTGATGTTAATACCTTAGAGATTTTTGGTTGATTTCAGAGGGGTGGTTTGGTCGGACGAGCTATCCAAGTTGAAGATATATGTATCTCAAGGGTGTTACCTCCTACCCAATGGCTTCAAGAAATTTATAGTGCACAATGTCAAGGAGCTCAAATTGTTGATGATGCACAACAGGTAAAACCACTTTCCATTTCATCTCCTTTGTAGTAAGATTTACCATGTAAAGATGAGTTTTAACTTTCCTCCGGCCTTTCTCTGTGCTTAGGTTTCTCTTTTACTTCTCAATGGTATTGGTATTGATTTTTACTTGTCACCTTTATCTTACCTGATTCAGGACTTTTTGTGCTGAGATTGCACACAACTTTCTTATAATAAAGAGGAAGGATATTGTTGAGCGTGCATATCAGTCGTAACTTGTATGTCTGTGTTTCCAACAAGACAGCTAGGTAGCGCAGCCAGGAAGACGAGTATTCTGATCTTACTTTACTATCAAAAAATTCGTATTTGTTACAAGGATAACTTGGATTTGTGATCTGAAAATTTTTCTTGGTGAAGGTTGATCTTGCATCAAATATCTTGGTAGACTTTCCTGACACAGTTGGGAGTTTACGGTATCTTAAGGTACTCCAATCTTCTTTTTTCCTACCATTGTCAATTATCTGAATCATATCATCATTTACTTAGTCGCATGTTTTGTAGGCTCTGCATCTGAGTAATAATGGCCTCAAATCCCTTCCTTCGA
>NW_020626545.1:0-453 GCF_003573695.1 Papaver somniferum | reverse complement strand
GTTTTGACTAGGTGTAAGGAAAAAATTTAGTGCTTAATTGGGAGAAATGTCACTTCATGGTTCGTTCAGGAATTGTTCTAGGGCATATCGTATCTTCGAAGGGTATAGAGGTAGATAGAGCCAAAGTTGACCTTATTAAAACTTTACAGGTCCCAAAAACCGGAAGAGATATTAGGTCATTCTTAGGGCATGCAGGTTTTTATCATCGATTCATTAAGGATTTTAGCTTGATTTCTAGACCTCTTTGCAATTTTCTTGCAAAAGATGTTAAGTTTGTCTTTGATGATGCTTGTTTAGAGGCTTTTGAGAAATCTTAAGACTTTACTCACTACCACCCCTATAGTCCAGGCACCCAACTGGAACCTACCCTTTGAGATCATGTGTGATGCTTCATATTATGTTATTGGTGTTGTGCTAGGTCAGCGAAAAAAAAAATTACTTCATGTGATTTAC
>NW_020626544.1:0-635 GCF_003573695.1 Papaver somniferum | reverse complement strand
GTTCCACCATGTTGGAGTTGGAAGTGAAAGGTGATATCGAAAATTTGGAAGTTGATATTGCAACCGAGAGATTGATCTCCCACTGTGGTCGCCAATTGTTTGAGGGTGAAAACGATTTCTGCTGATTTTGGTAATTTCGGGTGTGTGGGTGAGAAACGAGTTTAAACCCTAATCAATGTACTGCAAGGGAGTACTTTAGACTCGAGAGATCAATCTGTACAAATTCGGCCTAAACCAAGAAATGGCCATTCCCGACTTGCTTCGGTCACAAAGTGAAGGGGAAGAGTTGGTTTTGCGGAGGGAAGCGAAGAGAGTGTTGAGACCAGAATAGTTGATTCTGGAAGAGTAGTTATTTCACGACTTGTATTAGAAAGTGGGAAGCTAACAGATGGAAAGATAGCATATATTTTCTGAGTGTTGTATCCTCCTGACTTGAACTTGTTGTTCGATGGAAATAAGTAATGCCTATTTATACCAGTCGAAATGAAACGTACTCTGGTCTCATTAAGAAATGGAAAACGGGTGAGTAAATGGGAGGAGGTGGTAACCGGTAACGCCTGGAATTGATGTTCCATAAAAGAAAGCGTTTCACCATTACTCCCTGTATTTACTAACCGCCTCATCCTTATGACATT
>NW_020626543.1:0-659 GCF_003573695.1 Papaver somniferum | reverse complement strand
TATAGGTGAATGCTTAGTTTCATAGTAGGCTTGTTATCAATAACTCATAGTCCTTTACAATCAAAGAATTATTAGATGTCACCTGGAACGATAAAAACTGGTTAAAACATCTAATAATATACAAAAACTGGTAAATTTACGAGGATGGTTCAAATAAATACACAGAAGTATAGGTGACTGCTTAGTTTCATAGTAGGCTTGTTATCAATAACTCATAGTCCTCTAAAATTAAAGAATTAATAGATGTCACCTGGAACGATAATTTTTTTTTAAAAACATCTAATAATATACAAAAACTGGTAAATTTAATAGGATGGTTCAAAAGAATACACAGAAGTATAGGTGAATGCTTAGTTTCATAGTAGGCTTGTTATCAATAACTCATAGTCCTTTACAATCAAAGAATTATTAGATGTCACCTGGAACGATAAAAACTGGTTAAAACATCTAATAATATACAAAAAATGGTAAATTTAAGAGGATGATTCAAAAGAATACACAGAAGTATAGGTGACTGCTTAGTTTCATAGTAGGCTTGTTACCAATAACTCATAGTCCTATAAAATTAAAGAATTAATAGATGTCACCTGGAACGCTAAAAACTGGTTAAAACATCTAATAATATACAAAAACTGGTAAATTTAAGAGGATGGTTCAAA
>NW_020626542.1:0-434 GCF_003573695.1 Papaver somniferum | reverse complement strand
CTCATAATAATCATGTTCTAAAAATAAATATTTGATGCTCAAAATATGATTAAAAGAGTGAAAAATATAATACAGTGAAACTACGACCCTCTTTAAGCGTCCAGAGAAGAACGATAAAACACCACTGCTGTAAATAACGATACCTCACTGCTGCTGTTGACGCTGTTGTTTTAAGACCCTCAGCTGCTATTCGTTGTCACTGTTGATAAACGACTGTCTTCTGGAGTCTGTTCTTCGTGCTCTTTAATGGCAGCAACAGCAGCAGAACTCCTCCTTCCTGCAACTCCCGTTCTTCACTCCTCTAGCCTCTCTCTGGTCTCTGCTCGACCCCAAACCTCTTTATCCCCCTTCTCTGACATAAAAACAACTATTTGTAGGCTTTAAATCCCCTTGAAACTCGATCAAACCCCTTGGAAATCTCCATTATTCTTTAC
>NW_020626541.1:0-402 GCF_003573695.1 Papaver somniferum | reverse complement strand
AAAAAGAAATTGAGACCAGACCATTTGACCAAAAGGAATAAATTCAATAAAGTCGACCACTGGTACCCTTGTATATGCCAGTGTGTTGATATTAGTCAGACTAGTATCTCAATCCATTAGGATAGGTTCATTTTGGCGGAGGCCTTCAGACAGATATGGGAAACGTCGTTCACTTAGTAAACATCAAAACCATCTATGTTTTCTATATCCATCTTCTTGATCTATCCATGTGATTAGTTTAGACTCCGAATATGATTTCCATAGTGCAACTATCTGAGTAGAGCTCTGTCACTTTATATGATTTTAGTATGCTTGAGTGCAAACTCGTGTACAACAATTGGAATTTCGCATCAGGGTACTTCTTCCTGTAGTCAATAAGTATGCCAACCAAGGAGATTCTTT
>NW_020626540.1:0-616 GCF_003573695.1 Papaver somniferum | reverse complement strand
AATACGTCTAGTAAAAATTGCATTTCTATGTACGTTGATTCAAGAAAATATGAAGGAAGTCAATTTTCACAATAGAAGAAAGATGAAAGACCATGCAGAACTAATCCAAATCCTAACAAATTTCATCTATCTTGAATCAAATAAAAAAACAAATCCAATATAAAAAGAAAGAGTTCATTAAAATGTTGAATTTTATATACGTTAACTCAAAAAAGTCTACACATTTCGTTATAAGTCGGAAATTGATTTCCGAGACTAAATTGTATATTAGATAAACTCATCTTTAACAGAAAAAGTTTGAAAAATGTATTGTAATTACAATTAATATGTTCTAAGACAATACGTCTAGTAAATAACTTTGGATTCAAATATGGTAGAAGACAATCCTAGTTCATCACGGATTCAGCAACATCAATCCTTTGCGGACAAGGTAAAGGCAAAACAAACCCTAAAGCCAACAGGAGTTGATATTACTAGTTTACCTAATCCTACTCTGATTGATGGAGAGCCGTCCCTTGTTATACCTGCGGACTTCTATGAAGAGGGTTGTAAACCCTTTCAACACAGCTTCATTGCAAGATTAAACTTCACGAGACTGAAGTTCTTTGAGGTGAAA
>NW_020626539.1:0-712 GCF_003573695.1 Papaver somniferum | reverse complement strand
AGGGTTTGTAGGGAGAATAGCAAGATCTACTTCGGTGGTGGGACTTTGAGTAGGCGCCAGACCATTGCAACTTTCTTAGGTATGGCAATTTCTAACTTTCCTGATAGATATTTGGGAGTTAAGGTGATGCCGGGGATGGTTAAGTATAGTCACATCAGCAACGTTGTTGATAAGTTGAGGGATCAACTTTCGGTTCTGAAAGGTAAGATGTTATCTTTTCAAGATGTTATATTTTCTAGAATCAACGTACATAGAAATGCAATTTTTACTAGACGTAATGCTTTAGAACATATTAGTTGTGATTACAATACACTTTTCAAACTTTTTCTGTTAAAGATGAAGTTATCTAGTTTACGATTTAGTCTCTGAAATCAATTTCCGGCTTGTAGACTTTTTTGAGTTAACATATATAAAATTCAAAATTTTATGAACTCTTTCATTTGTGTTGGCTGTGTCTTTCTATTTGATTCAAGATAGATGAAATTTTTTAGGATTTGGATTAGTTATGCATGGTCTTTCATCCTTCTTCTATTGTGAAATTTGACTTCCTTCATATTTTCTTGAATCAACGTATATAGAAATGCAATTTTTAATAGACGTAATGCCTTAGAACATATTATTTGTGACTACAATACATTTTTTAAACTTTTTATGTTAAAGATGAGTTTATCTAGTTTACAATTTAGTTTCAGAAATCAATTTCAGACTTATA
>NW_020626538.1:0-611 GCF_003573695.1 Papaver somniferum | reverse complement strand
TATAACGAAGAGTGTAGACTTTTTTGAGTTAACGTATAAAAAATTCAACATTTTTATGAACTCTTTATTTTTGTATTGGATTTGTCTTTCAATTTGATTCAAATAGATGAAATTTGTTAGAATTTGGGTTAGTTCTGGATGGTCTTTCATCCTTCTTATATTGTGAAATTTGACTTCCTTCATATTTTCTTTAATCAACGTACATAAAAATGCAATTTTTACTAGACGTAATGCCTGAGAACATATTAATTGTGAATACAATACATTTTTCAAACATTTTCTGTTAAAGATGAGTTTATCTAGTTTACAATTTAGTCTCAGAAATCAACTTCCGACTTATAACGAAGAGTGTAGACTTTTTTGAGTTAACTTATAAAAAATCTAACATTTTTATGAATTCTTTATTTTTGTATTGGATTTGTCTTTCAATTTGATTCAAATAGATGAAATTTGATGGAATTTGGATTAGTTCTGCATGGTCTTTCATCCTTCTTCTATTGTGAAATTTGACTTCCTTCATATTTTCTTGAATCAACGTACATAGAAATGCAATTTTTACTAGACGTAATGCCTTAGAACATATTATTTGTGTTTACAATATATTTTCAAAC
>NW_020626537.1:0-812 GCF_003573695.1 Papaver somniferum | reverse complement strand
TGGAAAGGGATCCAACTATAATTGGTTTGTCTTTGTGATAGATTAGATTGATTAGTTGAGTAGACCGGCATCAATACACTTCTTTGTGATTAATAGTATTGATTGCATAGTCTAACAATTATTTCGGTCGTTGTTAAGAGATTGATCTAAGGACCCGACAAAGGAGTTTATTGGTTAAACGAAAAAGTCTTTGTTAAACTCATATCACGTTGTTTGAAAAGAGTTGTTACCGAACAGATTTGTTTTTCCTTTACTGTTTGGAATACGAACTAAGTGAATTGCTCCAAGTGCGTGACTTATTAACAAGTTGGAGGCGCAGGGATACTGAGGGAGCTAGGTGAACTATAAGTTTAGTTGTTTGGTCTCTACTATACGAAGTTGGTTTGATTTTGTATAGCGGATTAATTTTGAGAGTATTCAATCTGGACTAGGTCCCGGTTTTTTTTGCATTTGCGGTTTCCTCGTTAACAAAATCTTGCTGTGTCATTTACTTTTATTTTCCGCAATTGTAATTGTATTTATTATAATTTAAAGTAAATTGCACAAACGTTAATTCCTATTTTACTTGATATACAATCCCTAGAGTTTGGTTAAGTCCGAACCTATTATCAAGTAAACATACTTCGTTGTTGTATTATCTCGATCTTGTATCCATAAACGATCACATGAAGTGTGAACTGATTAGTTGTATTGTCTCGACTCAGTACATAGACAATCACTTTCGAAAAAGGACTTATAGGTGGAAAAGTTTTATATTGAGGTATATTTGGGTACCCTCGTCTTTTCAAACATTAAAAGATCTAACAATCTGT
>NW_020626536.1:0-775 GCF_003573695.1 Papaver somniferum | reverse complement strand
TGGCCTTTCATCTTTCTTCTATTGTGAAATTTGACTTCCTTCATATTTTCTTGAATCAACGTACATAGAAATGCAATTTTTACTAGACGTATTGCCTTAGAACATATTAATTGTAATTACAATACATTTTTCAAACTTTTTCTGTTAAAGATGAGTTTATCTAGTTTCCAATTTAGTCTCAGAAATCAATTTCCGACTTATAACGAAATGTGTAGACTTTTTTGAGTTAACGTATATAAAATTCAACATTTTTATGAACTCCTTCTTTTTGTATTGGCTTTGTCTTTCTATTTGATTCAAGATAGATGAAATTTGTTAGGATTTGGATTAGTTCTGCATGGTCTTTCATCCTTTTTCTATTGTGAAATTTGACTTCCTTCATATTTTCTTGAATCAACGTACATAGAAATGCAATTTTTAATTACAATACATTTTTCAAACTTTTTCTGTTAAAGATGAATTTATCTAGTCTCCAATTTAGTCTCAGAAATCAATTTCCGACTTATAACGAAGTGTGTAGACTTTTTTGAGTTAACGTATATAAAATTTAACATTTTTATGAACTCTTTCTTTTTGTATTTGCTTTGTCTTTCTATCTTATTCAAGATATATGAAATTTGTTGGGAAAGTGATTAGTTCTGCATGGCCTTTCATCCTTGTTCTATTGTGAAATTTGACTTCCTTCATATTTTCTTGAATCAACGTACATATAAATGCAAGTTTTACTAGACATATTGCCTTGGAACATATTAATTGTAATTACAATACATTTTTT
>NW_020626535.1:0-577 GCF_003573695.1 Papaver somniferum | reverse complement strand
CCTGAGGTAACTTGACTGAACCTTGCCTGTTTTGCAGAATTCTAGCTGTGTATCTCCCAACTATATGGTTCAGCAATCCGACATCAATGAGAAGATGAGGGTCATCCTAGTTGATTGGTTAATCGAGGTATACGAAATTTTGACATGATTTTCTATCTCCTAGAAATGGTAAACAAAACATATGCTAAGCATCCTTCTTGGTTTGAATCTTGACAGGTGCATTATAAATTTGAGCTCATGGATGAGACATTATTCCTTATGGTTAACATTATAGACACATTCTTAGCCCACCAAACTGTGGAACGAAAGAAACTTCAGTTGGTCGGAATTACAGCCATGCTTTTAGCATGCAAGTATGAGGAAGTTTTATTACCGGTTGTAGATGATCTTATTCTAATTTATGACAAGGCTTATACAAGGAAGAAAGTTCTTTCTATGGTAAATGTTTCACTTCTAAGTCATATATCTCTTATCAAGTGTGTTTAGTTTTTCCCAGTTTCGACATTGTGATTCTAACACTGCAGAAACATGTTTAGCATCCTTAGTTTTACCCAGTTTCGACATTGTGATTCCAACA
>NW_020626534.1:0-604 GCF_003573695.1 Papaver somniferum | reverse complement strand
GATAGGTTCATCCTAGTAGTGGCCTTCAGACAGATATGGGAAACACCGTTCACCTAGTAAACATCAAAACCATCTATGTTTTTCTATATCCATCTCATTATCTATCTATGTGATTAGTTTTGACTCCGGTTATGATGTCCATAGTGAAACTATCTGAGTAGAGCTCTGTCACTTATATATGAATTTTGGAATTTCGCATCAGGGTACTTCCTCCTATAGTCAATGTTTTTATGCCAACCAAGGAGATTCTTTAGTGCCTTCCAAGGTTCTACGTAGATAGCTAGGTTTTGGAGTAAATGGTTTTTTGTGGGTACACCTCTGATAAACCCACCCGAGATTAACTCGGTCACTTTTCCAAAATAAATTTTGCTTGAGGACTAGCAAATAATAAGTTTGGGGGTATTTGATAGACGCATTTATGTGTCTATTTTGTTCTCAATGTTCTGTATTGTTAGACTCGATTAAATACTTATTGTGTTACTTTATATCTTTGTAGATGTTTTTGGAAAAATAAGCTCTTGCGGCGAAATTGGGTCGAAAAGTGGTGTTTTACACCCTAGGATAGAGTACTAAAGACACCCCAGAAATGCACCGGAGGAACCCA
>NW_020626533.1:0-261 GCF_003573695.1 Papaver somniferum | reverse complement strand
TTCCTTTTTTGTGTTTAATTGTTTTACAAGAAACAAAACTCGTTTTATAAGAAAAAACCTAAACCTAACTTGATTTGCTAGTTGATTTTCCTATAAATATAACTCGAAAAATACATGTTTCTACCCATGCCCATGCGCGTGTACCAAGCACCGAGTCCTTGTCTACCTGAAATTATTTTTTGCAAGTTTTTAACTTGATAAATAATTTATTTAAGAGTTTTATTTATGGAAAAATTCCTTTTTTGTGTTTAATTGTTTTAC
>NW_020626532.1:0-498 GCF_003573695.1 Papaver somniferum | reverse complement strand
TGTTGGCTTTGTCTTTCTATCTGATTCAAGGTAGATGAAATTTTCCAGGATTTGGATTAGTTCTGCTTGGTCTTTCAACCTTCTTCTATTGTGAAATTTGACTTCCTTCATATTTTCTTGAATCAACGTACATAGAAATGCAATTTTTACTAGATGTATTGCCTTAGAACATATTAAAACTGATTACAATACATTTTTCAAACTTTTCTGTTAAAGATGAGTTTATCTAGTTTACAATTTAGTCTCAGAAATCAATTTCCGACTTATAACGAAGTGTGTAGACTTTTTTGAGTTAACATATATAAAATTCAACATTTTTATGAACTCTTTCTTCTAGTGTTAGCTTTGTCTTTCTATTTTATTCAAGATAGATGAAATTTGTTAGGATTTGGATTAGTTCTGCTTTTTCTTTCAACCTTCTTTTATTGTGAAATTTGACTTCCTTGATATTTTCTTGAATCAACGTACATAGAAATGCAATTTTTACTAGACGTATTG
>NW_020626531.1:0-534 GCF_003573695.1 Papaver somniferum | reverse complement strand
CTTTCATCCTTCTTCTATTGTGAAATTTGACTTCCTTCATATTTTCTTGAATCAACGTACATAAAAATGCAATTTTTACTAGACGTATTGCCTTAGAACATATTGATTGTAATTACAATACATTTTTCAAACTTTTTCTGTTAAAGATGAGTTTATCTAGTTTACAATTTAGTCTCAGAAATCAATTTCCGACTTATAACGAAGTGGGTAGACTTTTTCGAGTTAACCTATATTAAATTCAACATATTTATGAATTCTTTCTTTTTGTGTTGGATTTGTCTTTCTATTTATTCAAGATAGATGAAATTTGTTAGGATTTGGATTAGTTCTGCATGGTCTTTCATCCTTCTTCTATTGTGAAATTTGACTTCCTTCATATTTTCTTGAATCAACGTAGATAGAAATGTAATTTTTACTAGACGTATTGCCTTAGAACATATTGATTATAATTACAATACATTTTTCAAACTTTTTCTGTTAAAGATGAGCTTATCTAGTTTACAATTTAGTTTCAGAAATCAATTTCCGACTTAT
>NW_020626530.1:0-2552 GCF_003573695.1 Papaver somniferum | reverse complement strand
CATCAAGATTTGAAATTTGGAGTTCTCCTCTCAGCTTTTGTACTTCCTTTTCCAAAGAAACATTTTTCTGCGAAAGTTCCAATTGAGAACAACTAGATTCAAAATGCTTTTCCGCAAGCATCACGCGGCGATGAGAATCCTAAAAGGAAAACGATGAAGTTAGTATAACTTGGAAGTATTATAAAAGAAGATAAAAGTTAAAGGTGTGAAAATTACCAGAACGTCTAGAGTAACATGGAAACTCGGGTCAATTTGGGAAAGGACCTCATCCCTTGAAGCTTTATCAACGGGAAATTCACATAAAAGCTTGCTTAAGGCGGAACAGGAGCGAAGCTTGCAAGGGTCATCGGTTAAATATTGGGCAGAGTTGATGACGTCGGATAGAGTTTGAGCGACAAGTTTTACACTATCCAAAGCTTTATTGTTCAAAGGAAAGGAATTTAATAAGTAAAGAGGAGGAGTAGTAATGGGTTAAGGAAAAAATTGATTTGAATGTGATGGAATCGCAGAGGCAATAGTAGGTGTGCTTTTGTTTCCTCGATTAAGATAAAACTCCTTATTCACAGGAGATTCTTTAAAAACTTCGTCATAAGTAACATAGGCATTCTCATCCATAAGAGGAATTGTTGGTGAAGGAGTAGCAGGAACATTCTTGTCAGAAACCTGGGGAGATATATGGGTGACAGAAACATCTTTTTCAAGAGTTTGACTTATTATCGGAGTGATAGGAGGACTAATATGCAAAGGCTGAGCTGTGGATATAGGAACAACATCTGTACCGCTAAAATCTAGAATATAAAGATTTGAAGAGAGTGGTATAGGTTTGCGAGACTTTTTAATTTTCTGCTTCTTACCATCAACCATCTCAGCGTCCGAAGCCTGCGAAAATAAAGTAGATAAGTAATAGAGGCAACAATATTGTTTTAAGATAATTGGGTATTCCTTACTTCTTTATTATGCGAAGCCTTCCTCTTGTGAGATTCCTTATTTTGAGATTCATTATCAATGCTCGGTTTCTTCTTCTGCGATTCCTTCTTTTCACTTGAAGTAGACTTGGGTTTTTGCATGATTCGAAGAGCGCTAATGGAAGAGCTTTTCCTGCGAAAGTATGGGAATTAGATCATAAAAAAATAATTTAAGAATGGTTAAAATCAATAGTCATCATGAATAAAGGAAAAAAACTTTGATTCAGAGTTCATGGTGGAAGAACAATAGCAGAAGAAATCAGTGACATCAGCGGAAATGGGTAATAACAGATGCAGATGAATAGCAACAAGGGAGAGAAGATAAATGATGAAGAAGGAAGAGATTATTGTGAAAAAAAACCTCAAATAGATGAAAAGAAGTAACCAGTTGAAGACGGTTCAAGCCGGTAAAAGGGAAGAAAATCGACACGTGTAGAGAGGAACTTGAAACCCGGATAACTGTCGACAAAGTATAATGGAAAAAGATATGCATGTGCGATTTTCAAGAGGAGAATTTCTCATATCGCTCACTCTGAATAATAAGCAACATGAGAAGAGGCAAATGTAGGAGTTAAATATCGCAAATGTTAATAATTACGCGAAGTGAAGAATACAACCGGAGCGAAGAGCATCGCACACGGCAAAGTTGAGATGACGCACCAGATGATGTCATCAAAGTCACGAGTAAAGTGTGAAGAGTCATGCGAAGATGAGCGACTGTATATGAGCTAATATGTCGCATAGTGATCCCGAAAATAATGGGATTCTTAGCTGTCATCCATTATGTAAAATCCTATATAAAGGACGAGTCATTGTTTCTGGGAGGATTCTAGGAAAAGTCTTGGAAAAGAAATAGGAAGAGAGGGAAAATGAGCTTAGGTTTCAAGTAGAATTGTTGTAATACTTGAATCATTCTTGTAAACATTCTTAATCTTTAATTAATAAAACAAGAATTCATAATGATCACCTAGAGATTGAATCAGTTATAGTGGAATGTAGTTGTAAGAAATATTACAACTACAAGGACAAAGAGATAATCATCACCTGTTGAAACTTCATGGTTTTGAACGACTTGTACTGAAAATCAGCAAGCTTGATTCTTTGTTTTAGCATAAACTTGGGCCATCAAATTCCTCTTTATATAATAAACTCCAAACTAATACAACTTCCTGACTAACAAAGAACTAACAAATTCTAAACTAGCTAGGATTAGTAGAACAAAATCGTCTTAAATTAGGAAACGTATTACAATTGCAATATTCTGAAACAAAAAGGTCAATCATGCTACATGACCAGCTGAATAACAGCTAGTTGACAGTTATGCTGATGTGGACATGGCACGTATGTGAGAGTGAAAAATGACTCATTCTCCATGTCATCGATCTCAACGCACCGTGGAACATTGACTTTTAAAATGAATCTCTAACTTCAAAAATGACTCATCAGATCAATCTAATGATCAAATTCAGAAGGAAGAATGGGTTTTGATGTTTTTTGCATTATTATGATCAGATCTAACTAATCTCATTGTTTTTGTTTCTTTTCTTATGCCTTTGAGTTTGAGTTTTCCTTCTGAAAAAAAAAAAA
>NW_020626529.1:0-513 GCF_003573695.1 Papaver somniferum | reverse complement strand
CTTGAAGAGATGCACGGAAGCAAATGTCCTAAATCCTTCTATTAATCACAATTTCTCAATTATAATATCACTCCCATCTTGAACAAACTATTTGAAGCTCATAGTTGACAATTCCTTCACCAATATGATAAACAATTCAGGCATACTATGATCAAAAAAATGAGATTTTTTCTTGCTTTAAAACATTTAAAAACAAAATCAAAGCAAAATCCGTCAACTAGAGTGTAAGTTAGATATGTATCTAATTCTGACCTAGCTACCTGCTACCCATTAACCTTTAAAAACTTTATTCCCATTAACACATCTAAAAGTTATTTCCCATTAGCTCACTTACATGTTGTTTTTACCATCAGTTGAACTAAAACTACCCTAATAACTAACAAAAATTGAGATGTTGTCAATTGCTTTCGACTATCAACTGAAACAAAATAAGTTCCAAAGTACCAAATCTATAAATTAAAATTTAGACCAAAATGTTTCCACATAAAAATCTCATATTTCTTTCCCCTAAAT
>NW_020626528.1:0-350 GCF_003573695.1 Papaver somniferum | reverse complement strand
TCCAAGTTTTTTAACTTGATAAATAATTTATTTAAGAGTTTTATTTATGGAAAAATTCTTTTTTTTTGTGTTTAATTGTTTTACAAGAAACAAAACTCGTTTTATAAGAAAAACCTAAACCTATCTTGATTCGCAAGTTAATTTTCCTATAAATACAACTCGAAAAATACATGTTTAGACCCATGCCCATGCGTGTGTTCCAAGCACCAAGTCCGTATCTACTTGAAATTATTTTTTCCAAGTTTTTAACTTGATAAATAATTTATTTAAGAGTTTTATTTATGGAAAAATTATTTTTTTTGTGTTTAATTGTTTTACAAGAAACAAAACTCGTTTTATAAGAAAAAACC
>NW_020626527.1:0-855 GCF_003573695.1 Papaver somniferum | reverse complement strand
ATAATATCTAGATTTATAAACTTCTTTTGAACCAACATATCAAAAAACTCATGGTTACCCCATAAAAACTACTTTAGTTAACAACAAAATTCTGCCCGTCAGAATTTTTCAGGAACGTTTTTCTGTTTTGTAAAATATCAAAAAAATATTTTACAACTCCAAAAATTCTAAAATTTTACGTAGGTAACTATCAAGATGTCTACTATGTCGTGACAAAAGGGTTCATCGAAATTCCTTCTAGGTTAAGAGATAAACTCGAAACTCCGCAGCTGACCAAATATTCGTTTTTGTTTTTCACTCCACATTAACCTCCATGATTCACAAACCAACCAACCATTTTCGATTATTACAAATTATAATGTCTTAAGATTGTTGGGTGCATAATCAAAAACAAGGAAAAATCAAATAAACAAAAGTTATTGATACTTAGCTCCTTTATAATGGAAGTGATCGATTTGATGAAACAGACGAGCTCCCCATATCTCCGCAACAACAACAAGGCAAAACTTTGGAAAAACAGAATGAGTCACGTGTTCAACATGTTTCCCTTAAGACATTAGCGCCGGGCTACACTCAAGAGTGATGCTATATCCCTCATAGGACGGATATCTCCAGGATAAAACACCTTACTACACCTACTACTAGCATATGTAGTAGATGCTCAACTTGAGCTTGGCAACTCCGAAAAAACCATAAAGGAAAATCTCGAACACTTGAGAAAACAATATAAAAAAAAAATTCCCTTAGGGGTCCCTCTAAATATGGAGCAACCCCTTTCCCATAGATTTTACAAAAAATAGTGAATTTGTTTATATAATTGACAAATACAACTTAAGAAGAAAAACTCCCGATGTG
>NW_020626526.1:0-521 GCF_003573695.1 Papaver somniferum | reverse complement strand
CTCTCTTGTTATTATTTTTGATGGGTTTTAAGAAACCCATAATCATGTCTATCTAATCTTTTTGGAACTAGGGTTTATGTTGAAACCATATGGAGTATTAGGATATTTTCAATTGAATAATATTTAGCAAAAGACTATTATGATTTGATTAAATTAATTCTTGAATAATATTTATTAATTAATCAAAAAAAAGCAAACTTCAATATTTATAGACCAAGGAAGTTTGGACACTAAGGAATTTCCAAAAACCGGATATTCTCAAAGATAATCAATAAAGCCAAAACCGGTTTTCATAATTCCTGGAAATCTCTGTCCAAATATTGACCGAAATCTCAGTAGAAAATCTCCAATTAGTAAATGCACATTACCGATTTTTATTTTCAAAAGATATGCATTTAATTGCTGGAAATTAAAAGCATATAAAACTAAAAACCTTAATTAAAAGATTCTGAATTTATTTCGATCCAGGATTCTCCTTTAGTTATTAAGGAATATCTTTGAATAATAAAAGATAAGAATTA
>NW_020626525.1:0-390 GCF_003573695.1 Papaver somniferum | reverse complement strand
TTCACATGATCGTTTCCCATTTCTTCTGTAAACGTTTTGCACCCCATACAAGGATCGGTTCCCCTTTTTGTACTGCACCCCTTACAAGGATCGGTTCCCCTTTGTGTACTGCATCCCTTACAAGGATCGGTTCCCCTTCACCCCTTACTAGGATCGGTTCCCTTCATATCTTACAAGAATCGGTTCCCTTTCCCATGGTAGTCAATATCTGATCATACCAAGGTGATTACTTAAGATTATTTTTACTAATAAAAGTTCTACCAATATAAAAGGCAGGCCTTTTTGAATTAGTTCTAGCAAGGACACAACAAGTTGTGAGCGGTTCTACTCTATCACACATATTAGTTGTTCATAAGATATGCAATGAATAACAAAACCAATAACGCCTGG
>NW_020626524.1:0-1427 GCF_003573695.1 Papaver somniferum | reverse complement strand
GCCTTGGGCCACGCTTGTTTGAGCGTTCGACCAAACGCAGCTAGCTCTAATCCATCCTAAATACAGAAAACATACACGAGTGCCTTCTAGAACTTTAGGGTGTATTCGTTAAAAAGGAAGAGGCTACAGTCAAATACTCAGTTGTATTTTGCTCTTTCTTCTTTTGTCTTCTTTAAATAGAACTCATAGTCTCATACTATATAGCATTGTGTTTTAGGGTATTTTTCAGTTCTAGGGGAAAATGGAGGACACTAGTATTTTAGGGTCAAAAACCTGAAATAAGGTCAAATTTGATTAACTTTGTTGAGTTAAATTCTTCTGATTGGAATCCAAAACTAAAGCTGTAAGCTGTAACCTTTGTTGAGTTAGAGTATTATACACTATTCATAAAAAGGATGAGATGTCTGTAGCTGTAAGCTGTAACCTTTTTTTGGAGCATTGTTTTTGGAGTTGTTATTTTTTTTCCTGGCGTCGTCATTAGGGGCGACCCTTAAAGAATTAGGGGCGATTAATAAGACAAAACAGGGTCACCTAAATCTAAAATGAAGCTATCCCTTATCTCCGATTTTTTGAAATAACAAATATACCTCAACAATCGTTAGTTAAATATATAATCGGTAGGGTAAGAACATAATCGGTTGGCTGCTTGTACATATGTAGCTTGAAAATATTGTTATTTTGAAATAACCTATAATCGGTGGACTGGTAGTTTACTTTTCTCTCGATTATGAAGTTGTCCCAAAATTGGATTTTGAAAAAATCTCAAGTTTTTGGAATTGTGAAAACTACGGCCACACTCATTTTTCAGATTTTGGACACTATGAAACCCACCGACAAAAAAGTACAGGGGCGCACCCATTTCTTAGGTCAAAATTTTCCCAGATCCAGAATTTTTAGAATTTTGTTTTTCATTTTTTAACAGTCTCCTCTTATTCAGTTATTTGTATCTCTTTCGTTTTGATTTTCATTACAAAACCTCTCTCCGATTTGATGGGTATTCACCACGGATCCAGACCTCTCCCTGAAGCCAAGAAGAAGAAGGAAGAACAGAGTGAATTGTTGCGGCCTGACATTCCATTGAAATTGGTTGGTAGTTGCTGTTAGTTGAGTAAATGGAAGAGTTACAGATACAAAAGCTTTAGTGGGGGTTAGACTGAGGTTCTGGTGTCGATACTTCTTCTTGCTGGGATCAATTTGTCGCCAACCTAGCAGTGATTTTAAAAGGTGTTTACCAAGGGGATCTGTTGCAGTGATTTTAGTGGGTTCTGTTGGTTCGATTTGGAGGAGATTTAGCTTGTTCTTGAACTGAACTTCAACTGGAAACAAGTTGTTGATGTGAGTCATGTGACTGATTATATATACGCATTGAATGGGTTTTGTGTTGTTGAATTAATGATTGTGGTGTTTGTTTTCCAAAGGGGTTAGGA
>NW_020626523.1:0-494 GCF_003573695.1 Papaver somniferum | reverse complement strand
AGGATCAGATAAAACTCCTTATGAATTGTGGAAAGGTAGACAACCTTCTTTAGCATACTTCAAAGTGTGGGGGTGTTTGGCTAAGGTTCAAATCCCTAAACCTAAAGCTACCAAGATAGGACCCAAAACTGTTGACTGTGTCTTCATAGGGTATCCTGAGCATACACCTGCATATAGATTTATGGTTGTGAGTTCTGATATGTCTGAATTTGGTTTGAATACTATTATGGAGTCTAGGGATGCTGTGTTTTTTGAAAATGTTTTTCCTTGAAAATCTGACTCTCGTAAGAGAGGTGTTGATCCCCTAGATGTCCCTTCAACCAGTCAGACTTTACCTTTAGAGGAAGATGAAGTAGAAATTGATCCTAGAAGAAGTAAAAGGGCTAGAACCAAAACCTCCTTTGGACCTGACTTCATAACACTAGCAGAGTTTGATCCTCAGACTTATAGAGAAGCCATGACTTCTTCTGAAGCTCCGTGGTGGAAAGAGTCTT
>NW_020626522.1:0-441 GCF_003573695.1 Papaver somniferum | reverse complement strand
TGGGTTGATCTGTAGGAGGGAAGCTGAGAAATGTGTGGAATCAATTGTAATCAAAGATTGTGGGTGTGTGAATTCTGAATACGATAAGCTCCGAGTCATTGAAGTTTCTCAATTGAGAGTAGTTTCTCAATTGATGAGTTGATGATCTCGTGTTGTCGATGAGACGTGAGATTGATGATACTGATGATGCCGATTCAATCATGATTCAAAGACTTTTTTATATTGCTGGAATTGTAGACACCATGATTCCATGAAGTGTGACAGTTGATGGAATCAAGGAGTGGGGAAGTGGAGATCATATTTGAAACCAGTTACTCAGCGTGTGGAGACTTGGTCGATTTTCCACCCACTACCTCGTGAATTCCTTCAACTGATTGCACGACTTGCTCACATTCCATCGTGTGTTTGAACACACGTGTCGTAGACCGCCAGACCAAAACC
>NW_020626521.1:0-1002 GCF_003573695.1 Papaver somniferum | reverse complement strand
ACTCAATCTAGGTAAAAGTATCTCAAGGAGTTAATATATCTCTCTTGTTTTGATTTACTCGAGCTAATAGAAATCAACGAGTCTTTAATCAAACACAAGGAATAACTTGGATGGTACCAAAGACCAATATCCAAGGATCCATCAATGAAAATCAACAACCAAAGGTTGGATTATTCTAATTGATGATCTACAATGCACAACCTATATTATTTAAATTATAAAGATAAACAATGTAATGCGGAAATAGAAATAACACAGACACCAGAAATTTTGTTAACGAGGAAACCGCAAATGCAGAAAAATCCCGGGACCTAGTCCAGATTGAACACAGACTGTATTAAGCCACTACAGACACTATCCTACTTCAAGCTAACTTCGGACTGGACTGTAGTTGAACCCCAATCAGTCTCCCACTGATCCAAGGTACAGTTTTACTCCCTACGCCGCTGATCCTAGCAGGATACTGCGCACTTGATTCCCTTAGCTGATCTCACCCACAACTAAGAGTTGCCACGACCCAAAATCGCAGGCTCTCACTCAGACAAGTCTATCAAAAGATCAATCTGTCTCCCACAGATAAACCCTAAAAGGTTTTGTTCCATCTTTTGATAATAATCAAAGTGAACATGAACCAATTGATAATCCGGTTTTATATTCCCGAAGAACATCCTAGAGTTATCAATCACCTCACAACAATCTTAATCGTATGGTAGCAAAACAAGAAGTTGCGGAATCACAAACAATGAGACGAAGATGTTTGTGACTACTTTTTATATCTTGCCTATCGGAGATATTAATCTCAAGACAATCAATATGATTGTACTCGTACAATAGAAGATGCAATATCAGATCACACAACTACGATAAAAGTAGTATCGGTCTGGCTTCACAATCCCAATGAAGTCTTTAAGTCGTTAACCTGGTTTTAGAAGAAGAAAACCAAAGGTTAAAGGAGAATCGACTCTAGCACGCAAACTAGTATCACACGTAAGGTGTGGGGAT
>NW_020626520.1:0-3105 GCF_003573695.1 Papaver somniferum | reverse complement strand
TTGATGAAACCAAATCCTTTGTCTTCAAAACCTTTCGTTAACCAGAAAACCCAAAACTTCTCTCTTCATAATCTTTTATCCATCCTAAATCTCTGATACCAATTATTGGGGTTCAGAGCTATCCACTTTCTAATTAATCTAGCGGAAACAAGATAGGTAACAAGAAATAATTGATATCTCGGATTTCTCCATGAACCTTACTATGATCTATGATAAGAAGAAAAGAAACAGAACCACACAAATGAAATCCTTAAACAAAAGAAACAAGAAGTAAAGTACTCACAGATTTAGCGTGGTTAAAAAATATACACGATTTGTTATTGTATAATCCACCAAATATATATTGTAACACCCCGAGTTCCGTACCAGGATCAAATCCATTTGGAGATCCGCACTCGAAGCATTACAGGTCGGAAGGAGAGTTATGTATATATCTATTTTTATTGTTTAAGTTATTTAACCAAGCACAATAGAATTCAAAAATAATAATACATTACTTAAACATCTTTAGTTATATTTCCAACAAACAATGATATCAAATTACACGTCAAGCAATTAAAAGGACGCAACGAAATCGCTAAGCTAGACATTTCTAACTGCCACTTCCAACTTCCATGAAATCTACAAGGATGTCAATTGGGGTGAGATGACAGCTCAGTAGAATGCATTCCCAATCTCAAACATGCATAACAAGATCAATGAGTCAAGTAGTATGCGCTAGATTCCATAACCACACCACCACACATATTTTGTAGTATCATATCTTTATTCTTTATACTCTTGAAGTGTCCAAGCAATACCGTTTCAATTCCTCAAAACGGGTCTTTACCGAAGTAGGAACATATCTGCAACACAATATACCAATTTTTCTTCTTCCAACATTCTTGCACTTCAACCAGCTTCGATCGACTCCAAAAGGTGTACAACCAAACAACTCTTCGACTGAATGTCATCGACAAGAATCAAAATAACACAAACTATCTAGCTTCTCCATCGGAAACAGTACGAGAGAAAGTCCAAAAGATTAATCTACATGATATAATGTCATGCTCAACATAGGAAAACAAACCCTACAAATTGTGTTAACAAACTGTTTCTTATACAATAATAAGAAACTATAGATCCACCACCAACAATATCACATCTCATCCAACGATCATTGTTCTACAACTTATTTGTAGCCACATTCTTCAAATACTAAGACAAATTTCAAATTATTAACAGCTAGAACGTATCAAATCCTGGCCAACGATCAATACTTCCAACGGGAAACCTACTGCAAGATATTCCCATATCCTTATTGTAACAAACAACTAAGGCAGAACGAGTATGAATTCATCTTCATATTCTTCAACTTCAGGTTAAGACAACTCAGCAACACGATCCAACTGATGACAATTGATAATGAAATTATTGTTTCCCTTGGTATGGAAAAATTGAGACTTTGACATGCTAATATTCCATATTTACTTCCACAAACATACAAACCAATATTTGTATCCCATCTACGATATTTTTTCCTTCTTGTGTCTTTTCAAACAAACACCGATTAATTGAAAACCAATTCATGTAGGTCTTTCAAATAATTAACAAGAATATGGTACGAAGTATAAAGAATAAATAAACTTACTTGAATCCATGCATAGAGTTTACGCTCCAATAAGTATTATGTCAAATCTCTAGTTTAGAACACCATAAATATCAATACCATACATCTTGACCATATCGAATGCAGATCACCTGATATAATATCAAAACCTTTATAAGTGCGCTTTATTTTGCTTGGTACCCAAACTATGCATCTTCGGAAGCTGTAACATCAAATCCTCATACTTGATGAAACCAAATCCTTTGTCTTCAAAACCTTTCGTTAACCAGAAAACCCAAAACTTCTCTCTTCATAATCTTTTATCCATCCTAAATCTCTGATACCAATTATTGGGGTTCAGAGCTATCCACTTTCTAATTAATCTAGCGGAAACAAGATAGGTAACAAGAAATAATTGATATCTCGGATTTCTCCATGAACCTTACTATGATCTATGATAAGAAGAAAAGAAACAGAACCACACAAATGAAATCCTTAAACAAAAGAAACAAGAAGTAAAGTACTCACAGATTTAGCGTGGTTAAAAAATATACACGATTTGTTATTGTATAATCCACCAAATATATATTGTAACACCCCGAGTTCCGTACCAGGATCAAATCCATTTGGAGATCCGCACTCGAAGCATTACAGGTCGGAAGGAGAGTTATGTATATATCTATTTTTATTGTTTAAGTTATTTAACCAAGCACAATAGAATTCAAAAATAATAATACATTACTTAAACATCTTTAGTTATATTTCCAACAAACAATGATATCAAATTACACGTCAAGCAATTAAAAGGACGCAACGAAATCGCTAAGCTAGACATTTCTAACTGCCACTTCCAACTTCCATGAAATCTACAAGGATGTCAATTGGGGTGAGATGACAGCTCAGTAGAATGCATTCCCAATCTCAAACATGCATAACAAGATCAATGAGTCAAGTAGTATGCGCTAGATTCCATAACCACACCACCACACATATTTTGTAGTATCATATCTTTATTCTTTATACTCTTGAAGTGTCCAAGCAATACCGTTTCAATTCCTCAAAACGGGTCTTTACCGAAGTAGGAACATATCTGCAACACAATATACCAATTTTTCTTCTTCCAACATTCTTGCACTTCAACCAGCTTCGATCGACTCCAAAAGGTGTACAACCAAACAACTCTTCGACTGAATGTCATCGACAAGAATCAAAATAACACAAACTATCTAGCTTCTCCATCGGAAACAGTACGAGAGAAAGTCCAAAAGATTAATCTACATGATATAATGTCATGCTCAACATAGGAAAACAAACCCTACAAATTGTGTTAACAAACTGTTTCTTATACAATAATAAGAAACTATAGATCCACCACCAACAATATCACATCTCATCCAACGATCATTGTTCTACAACTTATTTGTAGCCACATTCTTCAAATACTAAGACAAATTTCAAATTATTAACAGCTAGAACGTATCAAATCCTGGCCAACGATCAATACTTCCAACGGGAAA
>NW_020626519.1:0-649 GCF_003573695.1 Papaver somniferum | reverse complement strand
AAAGACAAAATACTTCCCATGCAGCTGTATGGGTTCATCTTCCGGGGCTTCATGCAGAATTGTGGACAGAGAGATCATTGTTATCAATAGGGAAAGCTGTTGGTAATCCGATTGTGGTAGACCAAAGAACCCTAAATTTAGAGTTTGGAAGTTATGCGTCAATCCTAGTGGATGTAGATTTTGCAAAACACATTCCTAGTAGAATTCTACTTACGGATGGAGGTAGGACTTTTTTGCAATACGTATAGATTCCGAAGCATCCTAAATCTAGCTGCGGTAGATACTACTACTCCTTGGATGATAATTGGAGATTTTAATTGTGTTATTCGCAATGAGGAGAAAAAAGGAGGTAGAGAGGTAATTTCTTCTAGTATTAATGAGTTCAGTGATTGGATGGAGGATAATGGTCTTTTTGAGGCTGATTCTTTGGGTTCTAAATTCACTTGGACTAATGGTCAGTTGGGAGGGAGAAGAATTGTTAGTAAGCTGGATCGTGCCATTATCAATGAGCCTTGGTTAAATAAGTTTTCGAATTAAAGGTGTAAAGCTCTTCCTAGGGAAGTTTCTGATCATTCGACTCTTATTGGTTATTCTTTTGTGGCTTCTAGACCGAAACGTGCTCCTTTCAGAATTCAGAAGATGTGGTTTA
>NW_020626518.1:0-658 GCF_003573695.1 Papaver somniferum | reverse complement strand
TAATATTTTATAAAATCTACTTTGGCAAAGAATAGAGTTAATATTCATTTTGTTTTTAATTATAATTGCCTAGAATTAATTTCTGAACCATTTAAGAAATGAATTTGGCCGAATCCTAAGCCCCAGTTTCTCGTACCAGTGTTAATATTTTTTGTATATATTTTTATTTTTAATTCTTTACAAGTCCGAGCAACGAACTTTTACTACCACTTTCAAAATTATAACAATAAGAGAACTTACAGAGCAATAACTAAGTTAATCACAAAAAGATAATCAACTCAGTCGATAGTGCTTAACATAAGGAAACTTACGGAGCCTCACAATAATACATAAAGGATTATGGATCAGGGAAGATCAATACTGCGTAATACACAAGGATTCATTCTATTTTCCATCACTATTCGCATAATGACATACAATAGACATAATCCTTGCAAACAAAAGATTTTAACATATCTTCCATCAATAATTGACATAATTGGCTTAAATTTTGTATTTGTCAAAAGTCCATTCATTCTTTTATCAATACATGCATATCGACATACGAAAGACTTAACTTTTGACAAGGTATGGGACAATCATAGTTCACGGACGCAAACACACATATCCCATAACAAATTGCAATATATAAAACCATAAAGATTAATACTGCAAAAAT
>NW_020626517.1:0-261 GCF_003573695.1 Papaver somniferum | reverse complement strand
GTAAAAAATAATACATTTAAAGGCTCTACATGTTATCCAAATTGCATTTCTACGTATGTTGATTCCAAACATAAAGAGGGAAGTCATCCTTTGCATTGAAAATAAGGATGAAACACCAAATCCTAAGCGTCCAAATCCTAAAAAATTTCCAGTATACTGTGCGGCACTGAAAGACAGAGGTAACAGAAAAAGAATGAGGTCATTCCCACTTCGTATGAAGAAGTTATGAACAAAATAGTCGAAAAAGAGATTACACAAACC
>NW_020626516.1:0-599 GCF_003573695.1 Papaver somniferum | reverse complement strand
AGGTTTAAGGTGTCCAATATATCAGATTGGATGAAACTGGATCCTATTACTGAACTCAGGTTGCAAGATAACCATATACAGACCCGATGTTCTCGTCCAGGAGAGGTTTGAGGTGTCAAATATATCAGATTGGATTAAACTTACACCTATTACTGAACTAAGATTGCAAGATTACGATATATAGATCCGATGTTCTCGTCCAGGCGAGGTTTGAGGTGTCAAATATATTAGATTGGATGAAACTGCAACCCATAACTGAACTCTGGTTGCAAGATTACCATATACAGACCTGATGTTCTCGTCGGGAGAGGTTTGAGGTGTCAGATATATCATATTGGATGAAACTGCAACCTATTACTGAAATCTGGTTGCAAGATTACCATATACAGACCCGATATTCTCGTCCAAGAGAGGTTTGAGGTGTCAGATATATCATATTGGATGATACAGCAACCTATTACTGAACTCAGATTGTAAGATTACAATATACAAACCCGATGTTCTCGTCCGGTGGAGGTTTGAGGTGTCAGATATATCATATTGGATGAAACTTCAACCTCTTACTGAACTCAGGTTACAAGATTACCATATACAAACCC
>NW_020626515.1:0-1548 GCF_003573695.1 Papaver somniferum | reverse complement strand
TAATTAACTGAGTAACATCATCAGCTTCTTCCTTCCCGAACTCGATAAACGTCAACACCACCACCAACCGTCAATCCTTAACATAACCCCTACGATGGTCAATCTCAGAACCTAGATTTCTCTCAAACTTGCAGAGAAGAAGAAGAAGAAGAAGAAGGAGCACCCGTTTCTCGATTTTGAGAATTTATGGTTTTCTTTATTTCTAGTTAACCCGTGAGCACCTGTGAACCCGCAAGCTTTAACCGGGACGGGCACGGGTCGGATAAATGACCACCTGTGAAGAATTTCAACCCGCAAGCTTAGTCTTGTATTAACCCGTAACCCGCGGTTTGTTCACAAGCCAGTCCCGTCCCGCTCGTTTGCCAGCTCTAATTACGCTCCTTGATTTGTATTTCATTTGTGGGATCCCAAGTGGAATGGAGACTCGCCACCATTCAACCAAGAAAAATGTATATCAAATAGAAATGGGAGACGCTTTTTCCCTCGTTTTTGGGATCATAAATACCTTAAAATTATAAAGATTTAAAAGTAGGTGGGATTAGATATGTAGGGTTGAAGTATTGACTCGTCCAACCCAGAAACCCACAAGATGTAGATGACTATCCTGAACTCGAAAGGATGTTTATCTTATGGGTATTGGGTAAGACATTCTTTCCAAACTCAAATTTTGTTGCTCGTGTTGGTTGGATTCAAGCGTTAAAAGATCTTGAAAAAACACCATATTATGATTGTGATCTGCAATTCTAGCAGAATTGTAATATGCACTGGATCAAGCGTCCATGTGTGAAGAAAACATCATTGATTTCTGGGGCATCATAGAGGTAAATATCAAAACTAATATGTTTAAAATTATTGTTCTTACTAAATTTAAATAATTTCAATTTCAATTTCTCCACATCCCAAAACCAGTCAAGCCAATTCCATTAACCAAGCTTAAGTTCTTAAGCTACTTGCTACAGTAATCACATCCAAGTTTACCAACATAACATTGAATTCCAACTCCAATAAGTTTAAGTTTGATAAAAAAAATAAGAACAAACACTAATGAGTTTGATAGGAACTCTTACATAATCTCGCATTAAATAAAAAAAACGGCTCTCTTCAAAGATAGTTAACCACTTTGGTTTCTTGCCTCTAGGAGGAAGACGAATGAGGGACATAAATTTCTCAAATGCAGGAAGTGAGAATAAGAAACCCTTGTTGACTGACACACCCAGGGCCGGCCCTGAAGTATTGATTCCCCGAAGTTACTCTACGAAATGATGCCCCTATACAAGTTATATACAAAAAAAAAATGTTTATTGTTGGATCATTTTCTTATCACTGTAAAGAAATTAAGCGACTATGTATTAAACCAGGATAATAAGAGTATTCAAATAAGAAATGAACTCATAATAAAAATAAAATTTACTGAGTAGGGGTAAAAACTGCTCTTCGAGCATTTTCCGAAGCAAAGTCTCTAATAATTGGCTTATAATCAAGTAATTCAGCAATTTCTCTTTCAATGGCTATCATAGCCAAACCATTTAACCTCTCTTGTAGCATTGT
>NW_020626514.1:0-259 GCF_003573695.1 Papaver somniferum | reverse complement strand
TTTATATACGTTAACTCAAAAAAGTCTACACATTTCGTTATAAGTCGGAAATTGATTTCTGAGACTAAATTGTAAACTAGATAGACTCATCTTTAACAGAAAAAGTTTGAACAATGTATTGTAATTAAAATCAATATGTTCTAAGGCAATACGTCTAGTAAAAATTGCATTTCTATGTACGTTGATTCAAGAAAATATGAAGGAAGCCAAATTTCACAATAGAAGAAGGATGAAAGACCATGCAGAACTAATCCAAACC
>NW_020626513.1:0-329 GCF_003573695.1 Papaver somniferum | reverse complement strand
TATATTTCACACTTCAAATCCTACCTGGACGAGACTATCGGATCTTTAGATGGTAATCTTGCAACCTGAGTTCAGTAATAGGTCGCAGTTTCATCCAATCTAATATATTTCACACCTCAAATCCCACATGGACGAGAACATCGGGTCTGTATATGGTAATCTTGCAACCTGATTTCAGTTATAGGTTGCAGTTTCATCCAATTTGATATATTTCACATCTCAAACCTCACCCGGACGAGAACATCGGGTCTGTATATGGTAATCTTGCAACCTGAGTTCAGTAATAGGTTGCAGTTTCATTAAATCTAATATATTTCACACCTCAAACC
>NW_020626512.1:0-440 GCF_003573695.1 Papaver somniferum | reverse complement strand
GTTTAGTAATAGGTTGCAGTTTCATGGAATCTGATATATATTTGGAACCTCAAACCTCGCCTGGACGAGAACATCGGATCTGTATATGGTAATATTTCAACCTGAGTTCAATAATAGGTTGCAGTTTCATCCAAACCAATATATTTAACATCTGAAACCTCGCTGGGACGAGAACATCGGGTCTATATATGGTAATCTTGCAATATGAGTTCAGTAATAGGTTGCAGTTTCATCCAATCTAATATATTTGACACCTCAAACCTCGCCGGGACGAGAACATCGGGTCTGTATATGGTAATCTTGCAACCTGAGTTCAGTAATAGGTTGCAGTTTCATCCAATCAGATATATTTCACACCTCAAACCTCGCCTGGACGAGAACTTCGGGTCTTTATATGGTAATCATGCAACCAGAGTTCAGTAATAGGTTGCAGTTTCATC
>NW_020626511.1:0-1809 GCF_003573695.1 Papaver somniferum | reverse complement strand
TCTTGTATCTTTAAACTCCTTGATGAATGTTATTAGCTTCGGCTATATGATTGCATCTAAATTAAGTTGATGTGTGTCTTATCTTTTTTAGTCATGAAAAGACTCTTGTGGAAATTTCATTATGAACCCGCTCTTGTACCTTTGCCAGTTTTATTGACAAAAAGGGGGAGAAATATTGTAGGTCACACTACAAATACATATGGTTTTCGGATCATTGTGTAAGGGGGAGTGGTTTCCATGATCGAGATAGAGTATTGACTAAGGGGGATCGATACATATCACCGTAGTATTATTGTTGAAGTCGTGATGGAATTGGACTTTGATGTTACATAATAGTACTATGACACTGTATAATAATGATCGAGAATCTCGATTTCTCTCATTATTGTAGCTATGGATTTTCAACAACGATTGTGCTAAACTTACAACCTTTAGGATCATTGCAGTACTTGGAAGGACGAAGATTTCAAGGATCGTTGAAGATTAGACTATGGAATAGGAGCCACTAAAGTTTATCTTTTTGTACTCCATATGTGTTGATAGTTTTCTCACTAAAATTGACAAAGGGGGAGATTGTTAGAGCATAGATCAGTCAACCTCGCATGCGTTGCTATATCAAGCATGTTTGTCAATGTTAGTGATCAAAACTATAAGTTTTGAATTCTAGTCTATTATAGCTAAGTCTCGGACTAGGATAGTAAGTTTAGTTGAGCTCAAGGACTTCATGGTGATTCATCAGACAAGAAGAAGAACTACTCAAGAAACTGGTGGAACTTCTCGACAAAAAGGTATGTGAAAACTTGAACTTATCTGTCACTCAAAAGTCTATCTATTTTATCTCCTACTTCTTGAGATAAAATTCGTATGCTATATATATAGACTATGATCATACACATTTGGTATTTTGAGCTGAGTATATCTCGCCTATCTATATCTCGAAACGTGTGTTAGAAAGCGTTTCGCTTTGATCATGTTTTTCTTTACCAAGTGACGAAAGTCATGTATGTTTCGATCATCTTGAAAATTGCTTTGACGAGAAATAGTGTAACAACTATTTAACATCCTCTAAGAATGTTTCGGTGATTCGAATAGGAGTTTAGATTACATAACCATGTATTCCTTGAACCGAAGTTTTTCTAACTATGTTGATCAAGAGAAATCGGTAGGATTGTGGAATTGGGTTGCCAAGTCCGCGAACCCAGTCAGCAGACCCAGTCTGCGAACTGACGGAAGTTCTCGTCCGAGAAATTCTGCTGGATTTTCCATACTCGTTTGTGCGAACTCATTCCGCGAACCCAGTACGCGAACTGGCGGAAGTTCTCGGCCCGAGAATTTCTGCTGAGTTTGGAAAACTCAACCGATTGAACTTAAGTCCACGAACTTTCTTGTGAGATTAAGTGGTTATGATTGAAAAAGCGGGGGTCTAACAACACCACCCAATGTTTAGTTTAGCAATCTGTATGGACAAACTCCGAAGCACTCTACTAGAGAATCAACTAGACAGTTAGACTCAATCTAGAATATAGTGTCTCAAGGAGTTATTATCTCTATCTCTCAATCTTATTCTTACTCAAGCAAACTGCGAGTCCTGATTAGAGAGAGATAAACTTGTATGGTACTAAAGACCAATGCCCAAGTGTTAATCAATGAAATCAATAATCACAAGATTGGATCTCTAATTGATTAAGCTTCAACGCACAACCTGTATTATTTCTATTATATAAACGAATATAATGCGGAAAAGAAATAACACAGACACCAGAGATTTTGTTAACGAGGAAACCGCAAATGCAGAAAAACCCCGGGACC
>NW_020626510.1:0-532 GCF_003573695.1 Papaver somniferum | reverse complement strand
CGTTAAGGGGATTAGTCTTAACATATGATCTTGGTTTCACAACTTCTTGTGATGCCCAAACAAGAACATCATGAAGTTTCTCATTCCTTATATGGAAACGACATCTCCTTTCCAGGTGACCTTTATTTCCGAAATAGTGGCAAACATAAGGAATGTTCTTACCTCATCCGTGTGTGCTGACTTTGGAGGTTCATATAATTTGCTTTTTCGAACCTTAATTGCCGGTGAAGGCATTTCACTTTTTCCATCAGTGGAAACCTTTTGTTGAGAAGAATCACTAGCCTTGACAAATTTTACCTCTTTGCTAATACTTGGAGCATTTATTCCCTTATAGCCCAATCCTCGTGTATCACGATGATTTTTACTTGCTCCTAGCATAGTGGTTAATTTGCTTGAACTAGTATTGAACTTTTTCAAGTCATCTTCCAACATCTTGATTTTATCAAGAGCATCAGCTAAATCAGCCTCAAGGAGTTTTTCTCGAGCGAGACAAGCACTTTCTCTGTCATCAAAACTAATTTGTTGAGAGTTA
>NW_020626509.1:0-438 GCF_003573695.1 Papaver somniferum | reverse complement strand
TGGAAGATTTGGGAGAGATTTAATCGGTATTTTTGATATAAATAGATGTCTTGGGTCATATAGAAGAGGTGTCGAGAGTTTGGGAACCTAAGGAGAGCCAGAGAAGAGCTTTACCAAACTCTGTTTCTGCTGCTGCTGCTGAAGAGGAAGAACGCGAAGAAAATTGACGCACGGGAAACAGTCGCAGAAAAGTGTCGTCGTTTAACAGCTGAAGAACATTAAGCTGTGCAGGACAGTCATATTTTAGGGTCTTAAAATCAGCGACAAAGCAACAGTATTTACAACAGTTTTCTGTAACAGTTCCATTGTAACAACTGTTTTGCAACACCAATACACTATTGCAAACAGTCTGTGTTATTACTTTTCACTCTTTTAATCATCTTTTGAGCAACAAACACATATTTTGAGATCATGATTAATATGAGGAGCTAAACCCCA
>NW_020626508.1:0-719 GCF_003573695.1 Papaver somniferum | reverse complement strand
TTTTAGAGGACTATGAGTTATTGATAACAAGCCTACTCTGATACTAAGCAGTCTCCTATACTTCTTTGTATTCTTTTGAACCATCATCGTAAATTTACCAGTTTTTGTATATTATTAGATGTTTTAAACAGTTACTAACGTTCCAGGTGACATCTATTAATTTCTTAATTTTAGAGGACTATGAGTTATTGATAACAAGCCTACTATGAAACTAAGCAGTCACCTAAACTTCTGAGTATTCTTTTGAACCATCCTCTTAAATTTACCAGTATTAGTATATTATTCGATGTTTTAAACAGTTTCGAGCGTTCCATGTGACATCTATTAATTTTTTAATTTTAGAGGACAATGAGTTATTGATAACAAGCCTACTATGAAATTAACCAGTAACATATACTTCTATGTATTCTTTTGAACCATCCTCTTAAATTTACCATTTTTTGTATATTATTAGATGTTTTAAATAGTTTCTAGTGTTCCAGGTGACATCTATTAATTCTTTACTTTTAGAGGACTATGAGTTATTGATAACAAGCCTACTCTGATACTAAGCAGTCTCCTATACTTCTGTGTATTCTTTTGAACCATCCTCGAAAAATTTACCAGTTTTTTTATATTATTAGATGTTTTAAACAGTTACTAACGTTCCAGGTGACATCTATTAATTTTTTAATTTTAGAGGACTATGGTTATTGATAGCAAGCCTACTATGAAACTAA
>NW_020626507.1:0-719 GCF_003573695.1 Papaver somniferum | reverse complement strand
GCTGCCAACTGGGCTTGTGCAACCTTTGCTGCTGGGCTTGAACCAACTGAGCTGCTTAGGACGATCATAAAGCCCAACTGGGCTGTGCAACTAAAAGGGGACTAAAAGCCCAAATTTGGGCTCCCTCCAAAAATCAAGTAAGCCTAACCCATGAGCTAACCCAACTGGGCCTCATTAAATTTATCTGGGCTTGTCTTTTAGTATTTATAATTGGGCCTGTAATAATTTTTATTTTTCTTTTTCTTTATTTTCTATTTGGGCTTGTAATAATTTTTCTTTTTCTTTTTCTTTTTCTTTTATAGGCTTGTAATTATTTGTTTGTTATTTTTCTTTTCTTTTGTGGGCTTGCATTTTATTTTGGACTATAGGTTTATATCCCAACCATTGGGCTCCTAACCTTACAAAAAAAAAAAAGGGAGAAATTTTGTTGGTCCGTGAGTTAAGATTTTTCTCACCAAAATTCTCCAAAGAACCCAAGAACCAAAAGCCTTTTTAGTTGTTTGGGCTTTGTCCCAATTAATCCAAAATTTCTCTAAACCCATTGTGAAACCAAAACCCAACAAAACCAAATTTTAGGTCGTGTTTTTCATTGACTGTGGGCTTGTTAGATGTTATTTCATCGATCAATGATCTTATTAGGATATGGTTGTGACCTTTAGAGACCAATCAAACCGACTAATTAGAGTCAATCCAATAGACCCAATTGACATACCCACATA
>NW_020626506.1:0-515 GCF_003573695.1 Papaver somniferum | reverse complement strand
AGTACAGTAACAAGGAATAGAACTGAGATAATGCACAATCCTTACAGCGTACTTCCAAAACCTTTTCATGGAAACTTCTTCAGAGCAACAAGAAGATGATCAACTGTTTAAAGATATTTCTCCAATTCTTACTAGTCTTGACAACTGTAGTATAATGATACCCCTATTAGAGAGGAAATCTTCTTAGTCCTAAAAAATATGAAGCCTAACAAATCACTAGGTCCAAGTGGATTTCCTGTTAGTTTTTTCTTGCATAATTGGGAAACAGTAGGAACTCAAGTTACTTTAACTGTCTAGAACTTCTTCCTACAAAAACAAATGAACCCTGAATTAATATAAGACACATCTTTTTCTTATTCCCAAGGTTAAACAACCTAAAAACCCTAGTCAATTTCGAACAATAGGGATGTGTAACACAATTTATAAAGTAATAATAAAAACAATAGCTAATAGAATTAAACCTTTCTTTGGAAAAGATAATTTCACCATTTCAATCATCCTTCCTATCCTCCAGG
>NW_020626505.1:0-814 GCF_003573695.1 Papaver somniferum | reverse complement strand
CATCTTTAGACTTAGTGCAAGTAGACACATAGTGCTGAAGGTCTGGGGTAATGGCATGTATGATAACATTTAAGCCTTCAGAATTTTGCTTTGCAGCAAGGATTTCTTCTGGACTATAACTACCAACATCCTTAGGTATAGATACATCGTCTTCTGTATTAACCTGAGATCATATCCATTAATAACATGTACCCACATTAGAAAATCACGAGCTTGAAGAAAAACGCACAGAGCAACTTTCCACCATGGATAGTTTGAACCATCGAAGACTGGTGGGACGTTAATTGAGATAGCACCTCTGTCCATGGAGTCAGATCGCTACAAACACAAACTTGTAAGGTCTTGAACATGTTTGCCTGCTCTGATACCAATTGAAAAAGCGGGGGTAAAACAACCACACCCAAAATTTCGCTTAGCAATCTGTATGGAAAAACTCCAATATACTTTCTAGAGAATCAACTAGACAGTCAGACTCAATCTAGATAAAACGTATATCAAAGAGTTTATATTTCAATCTCTCGAATTGATATATACTCAAGCAAATAGAAATTTGCGAGTCTTTATCAAATACTAGAGAGATAACTTGGATGGTACCAAAGACCAATATCCAAGTGTCAATCAATTTAATTCAACAACCAAAAGGTCGGATATTCTAATTGATTGATCAACGCACAACCTGTGATATTTCAATTATATAACAAAATATAATGCGGAAAAGAAATAACACAGACACCAGAATTTTGTTAACGAGGAAACCGCAAACGCAGAAAAACCCCGGGACTTAGTCCAGATTGAACACACACTGTATTAAGCC
>NW_020626504.1:0-3228 GCF_003573695.1 Papaver somniferum | reverse complement strand
TTCCAACAGAATATCGGGTCGTACCGGCTCTTTTGCAGCCCTAGTTTCATCCATAGAAGTTGAGTACAACATGATCCCGCAACAATGTATTCTGCTTCACATGTTGAGAGGGATTGTGAATTTTGTTTCTTGCTATGCCAAGCCACAAGATTCATTCCTACGTAGTAGAAACCCCCTGAAGTACTCTTTCTATCTTCTACATAGCCTGCCCAATCAGCATATGAATAGGCAGTAAGATCAGTGTTAGTATCAAAAGTATAAGATAGACCATACCCTGTAGTGTGATTAATGTAGCGTATAATCCTTTTTGCAGCTGCAAGATGAGATTCCTTAGGATTTGCCTGAAACCTAGCACGACAACCAACACTAAAAGCAATATCAGGTCGAGTAGCTGTAGTATATATAAGGCTTCCAATGATATATCGATAGAGTTTCTGATCTACATTTACTCCTTTATCATCTCGAAGTAGTTTACCAGCGGTAGGAGGAGTTAGTTTAAGAGTGGACTTATCGAGGCCAAATCTTGAGACGAGATATTTATCATATTTCTCTTGAGATAAGTAGATTCCATCCTTGTGTTGTTGAATTTGTAAACCCAAAAAGAATTTTAATTCACCAACATTGCTCATTTCAAGCTCCTTTCCAAAGGAAACTTGAAATTCTTGTGGAAGTTTCTCTGATGTTGATCCATAGATGATATCAACTACATAAACTTGAGCAATAACAACATCTTTTCCACTCCACTTGGTAAATAGTGTTTTATCAGCTCCTCCTCTCGAAAAACCTTCCCCAAGAAGAGATGAGGTCAGTTTTTCGAACCAGGCACGAGGTGCTTGTTTCAACCCATACAACGCCTTATTGAGTTTAAGGACGTGATCTGGGAAGTCAGGATTTTCAAATCCCTTAGATTGAGCTACATAGACTTCTTCCTTTAAGGTACCGTTTAAAAAAGTGGATTTAATGTCCATTTGAAATAGCTTTACCTTAAGAAAACAAGCATGAGCTAATAATAATCTGATGGACTCAAGGCGTGCCACAAGAGCAAAGGTCTCGTCAAAATAGATTCCTTCGATTTGTGAGTATCCTTGAGCGACAAGTCTTGCTTTGTTTCTGACAATGGTGCCAAATTCATCAGACTTGTTCTTAAATATCCATTTGGAGCCCACAATATTGATATTTGGAGGAAAAGGTACAAGCTTCCATACATCTTGTCTTTGAAATTGATTTAGATCTTCATGCATTGCATTTACCCATAAGGGATCGCTAAGAGCTTCATCAATATTCCTTGGTTCTACTTGAGAGAGATAACAACCAAAATTGCACAAATTTTGAAGTTGTCCTCTAGTCTTTGTAGTAGAATCTATTCCTCCAATGATACTGTTCGGATCATGGTTTATTTGAACCCAGAGGTGTCGTGGGGGGACACGTTCTTGTTCAACGGGTATAGTCTGATCATTATTTTTATCCTCGTCACTCGAAAGATCAGGATCAATAACAGTAGGTGTAACTTCAACTGAATCCGGAACTTCTTTGACTTTCTCAGTTGTCTCAGTTGGAGGCAATTATGCAGGAGAAAAATCATGATGAAAGTCACTAATATCATCTATGATGACATTTGCAGATTCTATCATTACTTGGGTTCTGAGATTAAACACTCGAAAACCACGACTATCAGATGCATACCCCAAAAAGATACCTTCATCACTTTTAGTATCGAATTTTCCTCTTTGTTCCCGATCTTTTAGGATATAGTACTTACTTCCGAACACTCTAAGATAGTGTAAGTTGGGTTTCCTACCATACCACAACTCATATGGAGTGTTTAGGGTTTTTGACCGTAGGTAGACACGGTTGATCAAGTAACATGCTGTGAGAACAGCTTCTCCCCAAAACCTTAGAGGTAGGTTTTTGTTATGGAGCATGACCCTGACCATTTCCTGAATATTCCTATTCTTTCTTTCAGCAACTCCGTTAGCTTGAGGAGTAATGGGTGGTGAGTATTTTTGAATAATCCCCAGTTTATCACAAAATTCAAATACTTTGGTGTCTTTGAATTCAGTGCCACGGTCACTTCTAATTTTCTTTAGTTTGCGACCTTGTTCATTCTGGATTCTATTAACAATAATCTTAAACTCACCAAGGGTTTCATTCTTATGAGAAAGAAATGCTACCCATGTGAATCTGGTGTAGTCATCTACCATAACTAAAGTATACTTCTTTCCTCCAACAATAGATTTTTGGATTGGTCCAAAGAGATCCATATGAATTAAATCAAGTGGGGATTTAGTGAGAATATCTCGAGATGACTTATGGTGAACTTTCGTTTGTTTACCCTTTTGGCAGGCACCACATACACCATCAATCTTTGCATTGATTTTGGGAACGCCTCTAACAAGTTCTTTGTTAATGATCTTAGTTACGAGACCATAATTGATGTGACCAAAACGCTCATGCCAACGATGTGTAGATTCCACCTTAGTCAAATTGCAACAATTACTAAACTGAGTATCGAGGAGATAACGGTTGTTTTTACCACGAGTTCCTTGAAAAATTACTTTTCCAGTTTTGTCTACAATGTCACATCCATTTGCATTGAAGACAACTCTATGGACTTTGTCACAAATTTGACTAATAGAAATAAGATTTGCAGTCATACCTTTGACATAGACTACATTATGGATTTCTGGAACACCGGGAAGCTTGATTGTACCCTTCTTTCTAATGTAACAAAAAATCACATCTCCGAACGTAACTGGTCCTCCTTCAAAATAGCTTATGGAAACAAACCACGAAAGATCACCAGTCATATGTCGTCTACAACCACTATCGAGAAACCATTGAAAAGGCGATGTTGATTTTAAAGCAAAAGCTCCCATACTAACACTACTTTTCTGTTTAGAATTTCTTGTTAGCATTGTACACCTTTTCAGATAAGTAAACAGTTGTTCAGCTTTCATGTGAAGATTGCTCGCAACTTTTATACTTTTCTGAAAACATGTACATGTATGTTGAGCAAGATTGTGAGACTCACAAAACATACAAGTATTAACATCAATAATCTTATTTAATAAGTTTTCTATCAAGTTTTTCAAAGCATATACTTTGTTTAACACTTGACTTCAAATCCTTATGCTTTGCAATTTCTGCAGCAAGATCACGGTTGATACGGATTTGTTCATCCAACTTCCTTTGGAGAACGACAAGGTTTTTAGAACATTCTATAAGATT
>NW_020626503.1:0-738 GCF_003573695.1 Papaver somniferum | reverse complement strand
CTTTACACATGTGTAGATACACTTTACACTCTTATCACATGTCCTTAATTGTTATCAGTGCTAGGATTGTGCCTTCGATAGCTAGATTGACATCTCCATTTTGCTGTGAGCTTAACTGTTTTGCACATGTCACTTTTGATGGAATATGAGCTTATATTTTGACCTAGAACTTTGTAGGTACGTTCTAAGCAAACCTTCACGAGACTTCAACTCGTCCACTAGGGACACTTAGTGGTTTAAAAGGCTTAGTGCATACGCTAAATGCATTCGAGAGACCAGCGACAGTGGTATAGTTAGGATTTCCTTAGTTTTGTTTTACTTGAGGACAAGTAAAATTCAGGTTTGGGGGTATTTGATGAGTGCCAAATATTGTATATATTTATCCCTTTTTGTTGGCATTTTAACTCATCTTTTGGACATTAATTCTACATTTTATCCCATATTCTGTATTTTCATTCTTTTCAAGAATAAATATTTTTGTTAATTAATTTTGCATTTTTAGGTAGTGAATAAAGTTCGGATGAGTCGCGGAGCGAAAAGAGCAGAAAAGTAGTGAAAAGCTGGGAGAAATTACGCAAGGAAGCCGCGAAGAATGGTGCGCACAACCTCATTTTCTACACACAAAAGCGCCTCCGTTCTCAGCCGTCAGATCAGTTCCCAGACGCATCCGATGGTCGCTCCTTCATAGAGCATCAAAATCTGAAGTCTCTGCCAAGCACCACAGCGCCGAAATTCCAA
>NW_020626502.1:0-264 GCF_003573695.1 Papaver somniferum | reverse complement strand
TCAGATCCGATATCGATGTAGTCCTTTTTCTATTAGTTGCAGACTTCTTCATAGAGTACGGTACTAGACCCCTATTATCCATGCAGTGATTTGAGACTTGCTTTGTGAAGACATCATAGTTAGAAAGACCTTGCTTCTCTCACTTCCCGAAAGCATGATCAGAAGTCTAGTGAACCAGGATGAAGGGTTGTCCTTTGAGTGTCACGCATCAAGTGATTGTGCCCCTTTAGTTCTTAAACCAGGTTCGTGAAAGCCTTACCAACC
>NW_020626501.1:0-914 GCF_003573695.1 Papaver somniferum | reverse complement strand
GTTCCTCCGTGGATGTAGGCAACACTTTCCGAACCACGTAAACTCTTGTCTTCTTATATATTTTTGATCGTTTTTATAACCCTGATCATCATCAAATCATCGTGTTTAGTGCCTAGAATTTATTTTGGGTACAAACATTGGCGCCGACTAAGGGGATTCGAGTAAAACGATCGTGTTTTACTAGTGAGAGAAGCCTCGGAAAAATCATGAACGAGATTCCAACAAAAATCAGCAAGAAAAAATAAAAAAATAGGGTTCTTACGTAACTGTTGAGAAGGTTGGAGAAACGTTGCAAACAGTTACAGAAACCGTTGCGAAGGCAGTAGCAGAAGCTTTGCAGCACAGTAACAGATATAAATGTTGCAGAAATCATTACAAAAGCACTTATCCTGTACAACCCTATAAGTCCAGCTTCCTGTACAGCTTCAGATCCAGCGAATCATGTTCGTCAGATATAGAATATCTTAACCGTAAGATCTGTCCAGCCAAGGATCCAGCTCCCGGTTCACAAACAAGTTCAGTGTCAGACCGGTTCGGTTCAGATCGAACCAGTTCAGTACGGTTCAAAACGAACCAGGCCGATACGGCCCAACCAGTTGACTGGACTCGCCACGTCAGAATAAGTCCACGTCATCAGTGACATGTCAGCAGATTCTAATGACACGTCAGCGGAATAATCCACATAAGCATACAGTCCAGTCAGCAACGACACATCATCAATTTTTGCCACGTCAGCGTCACAGTATGTTGGCTGTTTTGCTGTGTCAGCTGCTACGTCAGCGCCGTTCGTACGCCACGTCAGCAAGTCATCCCAATCAGCAATAACACGTCAGCAATTCTGCACAGTCATCACTGCCATGTATGCAACAGCGCGCGTTTCGTTCAAAGCTTATTTCGTCACTAACTTCTTCGTT
>NW_020626500.1:0-676 GCF_003573695.1 Papaver somniferum | reverse complement strand
TTACAATTAATATGTTCTAAGGTAATACCTCTAATAAAAATTTCATTTCTATGTACGTTGATTCAAGAAAATATCAAGGAAGTCAAATTTCACAATAGAAAGAGCTTGAAAGACCAAGCAGAACTAATCTAAATCCTAACAAATTTCATCTATCTTGAATCAGATAGAAAGACAAAGCCAATACAAAAATAAAGAGTTCATAAATATGTTGAGTTTAATATACGTTAACTCAAAATAGTCTACACACTTCGTTATAAGTCAGAAGCTGATTTCTGAGACTAAATTGTAAACTAGATAAATTCATCTTTAACAGAAAAAGTTTGAAAAATATATTGTAATTACAATTAATATATTCTAAGGTAATACCTCTAATAAAAATTTGATTTATATGTTCGTTGATTCAAGAAAATATCAAGGAAGTCAAATTTGACAATAGAAAAAAGATGAAAGATCATGCAGAACTAATCCAAATCCTGACAAATTTCATTTATCTTGAATCAAATAGAAAGACAAAGCAACCATAAAAAGAAAGAGTTCATAAAAATGTTGAATTTTATATACGTTAACTAAAAAAAGTCTACACATTTCGTTATAAGTCGGAAGTTGATTTCTGAGACTAAATTGTAAACTAGATAAACTCATCTTTAACAGAAAAAAATTGAAAAATGTATTGTAA
>NW_020626499.1:0-603 GCF_003573695.1 Papaver somniferum | reverse complement strand
TGGGTTTTAAATACTTTTGATGTTTTATACTCGTTGATTACAACTATTACTTCAAGAATATATTTGAGGCAAATATTAGAATTATTTTTAAAGATAGAATTGCATGAATATTATTTAGAGTTTATCAATTAATGGGTCAATGGTGGAATCCTAGTCTTGGTATTTTTCTCCAAAATTTTGAAATATTTTATTTAGTTGCCTGTTTAATTTAAATCTATAAAAATTGTTTTCTTCACAAGTCTGAAAAGACCCTGTTTACCACTACAACTACAATCACTATTTGAAAACCATCATGCCTCCACATGCCATTGGCACATGCCAAAAGTGGCGCTGGTAGCCTAGCTTGCCAAACCGCGCAACCTAGGGCCAATGCCGCCACATGCCAAAAGTGGCGTTGGTAGCCTAGCTTGCCAAACCATGCAACCTAGGGCCAATGCCTCCACATGCCATTAACACATTCCAAAAGTGGCGCTGGTAGCCTATCTTGCCAAACCATGCAACCTAGGGCCAATGCCGCCACATGCCATTAGCACATTCCAAAAGTGGCGCTGGTATCCTAGCTTGCCAAACCATGCAACCTAGGGCCAATGCCGGCACATGCCA
>NW_020626498.1:0-359 GCF_003573695.1 Papaver somniferum | reverse complement strand
TACCATATACATACCCGATGTTCTCGTCCAGGTGGGGTTTGAGGTGTAAAATATATCAGATTGAATGAAACTGTAACCTATTACTGAACTCATGTTGCAAGATTACCATATACAGACCCGATGTTCTCGTTCAGGTGGGATTTGAGGTGTGAAATAAATCAGATTGGATGAAACTGCAACCTATTACTGAACTCAAGTTGCAAGATTACCATATACAGACCCGATGTTCTGGTCCAGGTGTGAATTGAGGTGTGAAATATATCAGATTGGATGAAACTGCAACCTATTGTTGAACTCATGTTGCAAGATTACCATATACAGACCCGGTGTTCTCATCCAGGTGCGGTTTGAGGTGTGAA
>NW_020626497.1:0-525 GCF_003573695.1 Papaver somniferum | reverse complement strand
TTTCTAGCATTCCAGGTGACATCTATTAATTCTTTAACTTTAGAGGACTATGAGTTATTGATAACAACCCTACTATGAAACTAAGCATTCACCTATACTTATGTGTATTCTTTTGAACCATCCTCTTAAATGTACCAGTTTTTGTATATTATTAGATGTTTTAAACAGTTTCAAGCGTTCCATGTGACATCTATTAATCCTTTAACTTTAGAGGACTATGAGTTATTGATAACAACCCTACTATGAAACTAAGCATTCACATATACTTCTGTGTATTCTTTGGAACCATCCTCTTAAATGTACAAGTTTTTGTAATTATTAGATGTTTTAAACAGTTTCTAGCGTTCCAGGTGACATCTATTAATTCTTTAATTTTAGAGGACTATGAGTTAATGATAACCAGCCTACTATGAAACTAAGCATCCACCTATACTTCTGTGTATTCTTTTGAACCATCCTCTTAAATGTACAAGTTTTTGTATATTATTAGATGTTTTATACAGTTTCTAGCATTCCAGGTGACAT
>NW_020626496.1:0-881 GCF_003573695.1 Papaver somniferum | reverse complement strand
CTCTCTCGAATACAGTCTCAAGAATATCCCATGCTTCTTTAGAAGTTCTACAAGCAAGTACATGATGTAGAATATCATGACTAACTGCATGAATGAAGGCATTCAAACCATCAGAATTCTGCTTTGCAAGAATTATTTCTTCAAGAGTATAGGACGCTAAGCATTTAAACTCTGACTCTGAATAGTCTATCGGACGTTGATATCCTTCTTCGTTTAGTAACCATGTATTAAAATCTCGGGATTGAAGAAAGGCTTTCATAGAAGATTTCCATAATGGATAATTAGTCCCATTAAATCTTGGTGGTATGTTAACTTAATTATTCATTATATTCATTCTTATAGGTTGGATCGCACCAAAAAAAGATTGTCAGATCTTTTCGTGTTTGCCTTCTCTGATACCAATTGAAAAGGCGAGGGTACTGATGGGTGCCGTAGGCTCAACAAATTAATAATCTTATTTCCACACAATTAATTGTTAATATAATGGAAGTAAGGATCGTTCCCACGAAGAGCATGAGTTTTAGTTGTCAAAGTGTCACAAAGAGGGTTTTTCTTTAGATTGTGAACAAAATAAATAATTAAAGCAAATAAAGTTGTATTGTAATCAATAAAGAGTGATATGATTGAGGAATCCTTCTTCGTTAATAAACTGTCAATGAATTAATATATTTATTTATTCGTCATTAACAATAGATTATCACCAACTGTATAATAACATGTACACTTAGCTATTACCAAAATTCCTTAAATTACTGGATAATAGGTACGCTTAGTTACCAGATTCTATTCAACTGAGACGCCCTGAGGTACGCTTGCAAGGTATAACTCAACCGAATGCTTTATGTTTTGTGAATTTAGGTTTGATACTAGTAGTTAGACTC
>NW_020626495.1:0-533 GCF_003573695.1 Papaver somniferum | reverse complement strand
CATTCCTCACCCATTGGTACGTTTTTGTAAACCCATGGCCTGGAGCATGTCGTATCTCATTTGTAGAGGCGATGAGAACATCTTGTAGAAGACTTTGATTTGTACCCGTCCGTCGTGCAAGATTCAGAAATACTTTCATGTGAACATATTTCATGTCTACACTCCTTGATATGAATCATTAGTGCTTGGAGAAGTCGGCTTCATCGAGCAATACTTGAGAGAATGATTAGTTGATAAAGCCCTGAGGATGTTGCTCCTGAGACCGTTGTTGGTGTTGAGACCATGAATGATAACGCTCCCGAGATCCTTGTCGATGTTGAGATCATGGATGGTGTTCCTCTAGAGATTATTGTTGATGTTGATACCATGGTTGGAGTTGCTCCAAATACCGAAAAAGGCTAGAACCATGATTATAGATATAATCTTTGCTCCTCCATCCAGTGAGCCTTTTACATTCACGAACTAGTTGATGAGTTGAGCGTCCCTAAGATGAAGGTGTACTGAGAGTTCAACCTGAATGCTCCTGCGTAACT
>NW_020626494.1:0-2592 GCF_003573695.1 Papaver somniferum | reverse complement strand
AGTTACGCTTTTCGACCATGCCGATACTTAAGAAAAACTTAGAAATTTATGTGATCTTGGCACATTCAAACTCTGTAAAAGAGGTAATTTGACACTGGTTTATCAACATAGTAAATCAAATAACAACACTAGATTGTATAAAAAAACAATCTCCAAAGTTAAGAGGTTCCAAACCAAAAACAAATTAAACATAAACCAAATCAAGCAGAGAGTTTAGAAAGACACACAAACAAACACATTGTTCAAGACACACAAACAAACATAAATCAACACTAGATTGTTCAAGACCAAACTAATACTACACAAGAAATACACGATCACTCGGTCCTTGGCTTCTTGTGTACCCTCTTCTTTCTTTCGCCCCACAAGTATTTTGCCTCTGGATCTTCAATTTTGTCTATCTTTTGCTCGACTTTCTCCATTTCTTTCTGGGTCAACACCTCTCCTTTCTTGTTCTCTTTCTTAAAGAACTTTGACAAATTTCCTATCTGATGACGTTGTGGTCATATTTTTAAATATGTACTTAGTATGTACACTTATATAAGTTCATAGATATAGATTAAAAGAATAAGAAATGAACAAGAAGTATGTACCAACAACGTAAGGGTCTTTTGTAGTCTGGGTACATTATTTTTAGCCGGAGTAGTGGAGGGAGGATCTGGTTGTGGAGGAACTTCTACAGTATTCGGGCGTACAATATAAGGATGTGAATACTTCCGATGACCTCTGAGAAAGGTTGGTTCGATCTCATAACCGTTTTTCGCCAATTCCCGACCAACTCTATCCAACACAGGTCCCCGTTCTTCCCTTTCCCTCCAATGTGCAAGAATGGGATTTGGGATGTAAACTACCAGAGTATGGTTCTCATTTGCTTGGAATTGAGGAAATTCGTGAGAGAATTTCTGATAAGATGTAGCCGTAAGATCTTTCTGCTTGTACCCAAGTTGGAGCATCACACGGTGAGGGTTGTGCATAACAAATCCTTTTGGATGAAATAACGGTCCGTTGTAAAACGAAACATTGTCACGCCTTGCAAAGTGAACTCCTCTGGTATTCCCATATGGGTCAAACACAACATCTTGGGCAACCACGGATTTCAAAGCCAATCTCATTGCGAATAACCATTTCCTGTTATTGGGCTTCGGGGTAATGTCGAACTAGTATTTCTGAGCTAGAGCCTCATGTTGTTGATAATCATGCATTAACTTCAACCGTTTATACCCAGTGAACAATATTGGGAAGTGTTCAGAAGCCCACACCTATGCCAATGAAAGATCGTTCCAATGAAATGTATAAGAAAAGAAATAATTGTAAATTAACAAAATAAATGACAAAGATGACAAAATAACTAGTTCACGATACCTGAATTAAAGTGAAATAACCATTAAATTGACGGGCGTTCGCCTTAGAATCTCTACGCTTTTCTGCCATAAAATGTGCCAAGAAAGCAATGCCCCATGGATACTCATGGACCCTATCCGAGAGATCCAAGTATTGTAGATTGTTCATACGCACTGATAGACACATTTTTGTGTCTAATTTGATCTCAATACTTTATATTGTTGGCAATTGATTTTGTATTAATTTTGATGTTTTATGTGTTTGTAGGCATTTTTTGGGAAATAAACATTTTTGGAGAAATCGGCTCGAAAAGTTGCTAAAGGCACCTCCGGAGGACACCTGCTATTCGGACCACCATTTTGGATAAGGGATACCCTAGTGATAAGGGGCATCCATCGTTATTTGCACCCTGGAGCTACTATTTCCACCCCGAGGCTAAGTGCACCCCTACTCTGGTTAGAGGGCGCACCTTCTTCATTTTCAGAAAACCAGATTTTGGCGGGAAAAGTGCACAGTTTACTACCAGATTAGGGTTCGAGTTTTGGGACATTGCTGAAGAGATTGAATCGCTGAATTTAATGGGATAAGTATGTTATGGATAAACAAAGATGGTATGGGTGTTTGATTGGGCCGGAATTGGCTATATCGTCGTGTTGAAACTAAATAGGGGAGGACATAAAACTCGGGTTTTCTGTTGTTGAAGCCGTGAGATTTTGGGAAGATTTTGTGGGTTTTGTTTCATGGATTTGGAGTTGTATGGCCCTGTTAAGACAAAATAGGTCAGGTAACCCGGTTGGTTTGAAGAAAGAAGGAAGTTTCCTCGCTGTTTCAATCAAACAGGGAGACGTGAAATATTCACGATGGTTTTTATTCTTTCACGAGTTTTTCTATATGTTGCGTGTGTCTGGAGAAGGTTTAAGTCACCTGGTACGTAAATTCACGAGATGGGAGCGTGTTAATCAGCCACAGATACGTGAAGAAGTTAAACAGAGTAAGAAATCTCGGTTATATCCGTAATAGTAAAGAGAAGATTTTCTGGCATTAAACCGAGATTATATGGAGGTTGTCGAGTATATAAAGAGTGCTAGGATGTCATAGAAGGGGGATGAAGAGTTAGGGGTAGTTTTAGAGCAACAAAAATCGCTGCAGAGCGATTCTGCAGTAGCAGCAGAGAAGAGGAAGAAGAGAGTTGCAGACGACACATCAGAAGTGTCGTTCTCAAGAACCCTAAAGCTGAAGAACATAATACTG
>NW_020626493.1:0-535 GCF_003573695.1 Papaver somniferum | reverse complement strand
TAAGATTTTTCTCCCAAGCTTCTCTTTTTGTTGTCGGAATAACAACTTCTGTTGGTAACACTGCTTCAACTCAGTATGTTAAACAAAAAGGTGACATTCCAGTAGCTTCTCTTCTAGTTGTATTATAAGCCCATACTGCATTATGTACTTGTTCGCACCATGTTCTGTGATGTCCTTCCAATTTATTCTTTAATATATCTGCAATTGTTTTGTTTGTTGCTTCTACCTGCCCATTAGCTTGTGGATACAAAGGAGTAGACTTTCCATATTTTATCTTGAATGCATTAAGTAGCATTTCTATATTATGTCCTTCAAATTGTTTCCCATTATCAGATACCAACTGCGCAGGAATTCCAAATATGCAAATGATATTTTCGAATATGAATGTAAAGATATATTTGTCGCGAATATGCTGTACTGCTTTCACTTCTGTCCATTTTGTGAAATAATCTGTTGCGACTATTAAATATCTTCTTTGTCCAGAACCTGGTAAAAATGGCCCCACAATATCTAAGCCCCACTTTCCAAAAGGCCA
>NW_020626492.1:0-320 GCF_003573695.1 Papaver somniferum | reverse complement strand
TACGCATCCATAATAAGCAACTGCACCATCTAAAACAACCCTTCCTCCCGATCTGTGATTAACTCAAAAATAGCAGAAACCCTAGTCTTCAAATTCGTAATCCTACTAACACCAAAACATCAATTAAATGAGAACCCCTTTGTTCTTCATCTATCATCACTCGATTACTATCAATTTCATTTAGTTCCCAACACCAATCTAAAAACCCTAATTAACTGAGTAACATCATCAGCTTCTTCCTTCCCGAACTCGATAAACGTCAACACCACCACCAACCGTCAATCCTTAACATAACCCCTACGATGGTCAATCTCAGAACC
>NW_020626491.1:0-292 GCF_003573695.1 Papaver somniferum | reverse complement strand
TCGGTGTGTCACAAGCTGAAACTTGAGTTGAGGCGAGAGCATCCTAGATTTAACGGTATGTACTTCAATCTGGCTCTTGAACGAGATCTTAATGAAAGAAAAGGACTAGATAAGTTAGATCGGGACAGGAAGAAATACAGAAATAGGAAAGCTTGCGTCGGCCATTCCGATTTCAGGTTCTTGAATATCACATCATTCAAGCATAGAAATTCATCTCCGAAGAAGAGAAGATCTCAATGGAAGAAATCAACTTTTATCATAATATAATAATCTTTCTTTGTTCGAACGAACC
>NW_020626490.1:0-500 GCF_003573695.1 Papaver somniferum | reverse complement strand
ACAAGTTAGATTTTACCAAAAATTGAAGTGTGAAGATAATAATCACACTTTGTTTTGTAGATATATTACTCAAAACAGCCAAAAATTGAAGTGTGAAGATAATAATCACACTTTTGATTTTATTAACTAAAAAGTTGATTTTGTCAAAAAAAAATTGTATGTGGAGATATCAATCATATAATGTTAATCTACAAACTCTTTCAAAAGGTGAATTTCATTCTTCAAACGAGAACATTTAGAGGATAAGTTAAGAAGAGGAACTGAAACCTAAGATGATAAAACAGGTAGAAGAGGAACCGAAACCTAAGATGAATAAGTAAAGCAGCAAATGTAGAGGATAAGTTAAGAAGGAAAAGATTTTCCTTACATCACACATACACTTAAGGTATTTACTCAAGCTTATAATAATTTGCAAGGAACTGCTTCGACTTGAACAAATTTTGATGTCTTTATGATACGATGATATATCTTATACCTGAAAGCAATTTCTAGAATGGGTA
>NW_020626489.1:0-437 GCF_003573695.1 Papaver somniferum | reverse complement strand
AGATTTTTTGTCTTGATCTTCTTTATCAGAATGCAATTGGCCGAACAAGGGGAGAAATTCTGGCTTCTGATTTCTTCCATCTATTCAATCAAAAATCGAACTCATTATAATAGAGAAAGATATAAAATAAAAAGCGTATGTTATTCTGATTTTTTTCTTATCTGGTGTTCGTAGCAAAGAGGGAGTAAAACACACGAATAAACACGTCAGCAGGAAGAGAAAAAAAATGAAAAGTACAAATGGCATGCCACGTATGCGGTGGGTTTGATGGTGGGTTAGAATAGTGGGTTGAATAGAATTATTGCTTTTCTAAAAAAATTTTTTTTTTTTTTTTTTTTTTAAGAAACCAAGGTTCGTTATCTTAACTAAAACATGATTAGTTTCTATTAAATTTATTACGATTATTTGCACATGTAGTCTTCACTGTTCATGGAACC
>NW_020626488.1:0-555 GCF_003573695.1 Papaver somniferum | reverse complement strand
AACCTGAGTTAAATGATAGGTTCCAATATGATATATTTGACACCTCGAACCTGGCCCGGACCAGAACATCGGGTCTGTATATGGTAATCTTGCAACCTGAGTTAAATGATAGGTTGTAGTTTCATCCAATATGGTATATCTGACACCTCGAACCTTGCCCGGACCAGAACATAGGGTCTGTATATGGTAATTTTGGAACCAGAATTTAGTGATAGGTTGCATTTTCATCCAATCTGATATATTTGACACCTCGTGCCTGGCCTGGACCAGAACATCGGGTATGTATATGGTAATCTTGCAACCTGAGTTAAATGATAGGTTGCAGATTTATCCAATCTGATATATTTGACACCTCGAACCTAGCCCGGACCAGAACATCGGGTCTGTATATGGTAATCTTGCAACCTGAGTTAAGTGATAGGTTGCAGTTTCATCCAATCTGATATATTTGGAACCTCGTGCCTAGCCTGGACCAGAATATCGAGTATGTATATGGTAATATTCCAACCTGAGTTAAGTGATAGGTTGCAGTTTCATCTAATCTGATATATTTGA
>NW_020626487.1:0-974 GCF_003573695.1 Papaver somniferum | reverse complement strand
TATATTCTCACCAGTATGAGATGTGTCGATTAAAGCATAAGTTATTATTCTTTTTTGCAGCACCCAATTCTTGTCAATGAAATGTGCAGTAATACCCAAGTAACTCAATCTCTGTTTTGAGAGCCAAATATCGGATGTCAATGAAATCCTTCCAGGACTATCAAGAAGAATTCTCTTCAACTGTTGTTTTCCCTCTAGATAACACTTATATATATCAGTCCTCAAAGTATTACGAGAAAACTTAACGAAACCAGGATGAAAACTAGCATTGATGAACCATTGGAAAATAGGATCTTCAACGAATTGGAAAGGGAGCTCTCTTAAAATAATTAGCTTAATGACATTTTTCCTAGCTCTAGCCTGGTTGAAATTAAAGGTAGCAATTTTACCTTGACCATTTACAACTATTGTGGTCTGTGAATTATCGGTCTTGCGCTTCTTCAAACAGCTATTTGTATGCCTTTTTAGGTGTGAGGTTCCAGCATTGCCACCTGATTTTTTCCTTTCTCCACAGATTCTGCAAACTGCCCACATTATAATTGTCCCGGGATTTTCTGGATCTTCCTCTTCTAACTGATCAAAACCACCCCATACCTCAGATGTTAACTTTCTTTTTGGCTTTCGGATAGTTGCATTTGTTGGAGCTGGAGTTCCATTAACATCAGAATTGGTAATAAGCTCAGATGCTGCTTGTGAAGGATTTTCGCCTACTTGACTAGGATCCATTGTGAGAATTCCTGTGTAGAATATCATTGAATGTATAAGTTATACAAGTATATAAGACTGGTTAAGTTCACTCGGCAACTACATACTAGCATACTGTAATTAAGGTCAGTGAAGTATAGAAAACAATATGAACTAGTGAACTTCTCCTTGTAAGTACTCCAGTAGTACAGTTTCAAATAAACAAGCAAACAGGTGCATAATTCCCATCAGTACTAACCATCACATGAATGAAGTAAGAAATGAAAAAA
>NW_020626486.1:0-611 GCF_003573695.1 Papaver somniferum | reverse complement strand
AAACAGTTTCCAGCGGTCCAGGTAACATCCATTAATTCTCTAATCATAAAGAACTATGAGTTATAGATAATAAGCCTATGACGAAACTAAGCAGCTGCCTATACTTTTGTGTATTCTTTTGAACCATCCTCTTAAATTTACCAGTTTTAGTATATTATTAGATGTTTTAAACATTTTCTAACGGTCAAGGTGAAATCTATTAATTCTTTAATCTTAATGAACTATGAGATATTGATAATAAGCCTACTACGAAACTAAGGAGCTGCCTAAACTTTTGTGTATTCTTTTGAACCATCCTCTTAAGTTTACTAGTTTTAGTATATTATTGGATGTTTTAAACAGTTTCTAGCTGTCCAGGTGACATCTATTAATTCTCTAATCTTAAAGAACTATGAGTTTTAGATAATAAGCATACTACGAATCTAAGCAGCTGCCTATACTTTTGTGTATTCTTTTGAACCATCCTCTTAAATTTAACAGTTTAAGTTTATTACTAGATGTTTTTTTTAAACAGTTTCTAGCGGTCCAGGTGACATCTATTAATTTTCTAATCTTAAAGAACCATGAGTTATTGATAATAAGCCTGCTACGAAACTAAGCAGCTGCCTATA
>NW_020626485.1:0-22017 GCF_003573695.1 Papaver somniferum | reverse complement strand
AAGTCTTAGATTCAAGAATTTCTGAATTGGACATGCTCGATTCAAGAAGAGCCAAGGTGGAAAAATATGTAGAAACCTACAAACAAAGGGTTTACAAGGCCTACAACAAACTGGTAAGAACTCGAACATTTCAAGTAGGATATTTGGTTTTGAAAACAACAAATCAAATCCAACAAGACATGTCCGCTCCCAAGTTCTCTCCGAAATGGGAAGGACCTTATGCGTCATCAAGGCAGTATCCAGCGGATATTACCAAATCTTAGTTGTTAATGGAGGAGTTGAAGGAAACATCATCGACGACAAGTGGCTCAAGGCGTATTATGCTTGAACAATCATTGGAAGTATTAAATTTCTAAATGTAATTTATGTTTTCTCCAAAAGAAAAATATGCTCATTCACTCAAAATTCAAAATATCCTATGAATCTCACAAAAATCTTCCAATCACCTAATTTATTCAAAATAAAACCTCAAACCTACATAAAATCTCCTCTCGCTCAGAACAAACCATCCAACAGAGGATAATCTCTATAGAAAACCCTGTCAAGCTTCTTATGGAAATTTTTGGTTTTCACCTTCAAGTCCTGAAATGCCTTCTCAACTCGTGCTGACTCCAAGGCGAGTGTCTTTTCTTCCTCCAATATGGCAGTAGACGCGGAAATTGCATCAACAACGGCCGCCGCCTTGTGAATTTTGATCATCTCGAGTCGATGACGAAGCCAACCTATGTTAAACTGCAGGGTTTCACAGTTTGAAATAATCTCATCCCATTTGTGCAGTTCATGATTCTTGAAATCTCGCAGATGCGTCCGGTTCATCTCTTCAATGATCGGTAACAACCCTGCAACTGTAGTTAGGAGGGTTGGTAGAAAGCCTTTCCATACTTCGGTCGTAGCAATATGCCCGTACCTTCTCCAAATTTTGGTGTACAGGGGCGCGTGACACTTGGGAATGACGAATCCCCCAACCATTTCATTATTCGGGAAATTGTTGATCATGGGAGCCTCAAACGGGAGTCCAGCTATTGGATACTCAGAAGCACGAGATCTAACCTCAGTATCCACATAATCAGTGGAGTTCTCGTCGACACAGTTGTTGCTACCATCAATCACAACCGCGGATTTCCCGTTCTTCCTTTTTCTAGTATCGACGACGACATGAACCTCAACCTTCGATGAAACGATGGAGTATTTAATGGTATTGACCATTGAGCATGGTAAAAATCTCAGTCGAGAAGTTATGAAATTACTTACAGAAGTTCCGGCATCAACAGGAGCCGACCTATACTCGGCAGGATCTTTAACCGTCCGTTTAGGTCTCAAGCTACGAGAGGAATGCTGATTTTTTCATTATCCTGCAATAAATTCTTTTCTTTTGATCAATCATCCTGATCGAGCAAAAGAAAAGAGAAGAAATGTAACTCAGCGAGACGGATACTGCCACAGCATGTTCGGCATAAGATTCACTTCTGGAAGAAACACTGCTTCTGGAAATGGTGACGAGAGGTAGGATTATGATCAAAATTTCTTTTGATGATACACAAAGGAAGCATATGGTCGACTGTTTAAATAAACCATAAGTCCAATGTGGATGCTTATACCCTAATGGATAAACAAGTCTGTTGCGGTTTCTACTGAAACCCTAAATCTCGAATCAGATGCGTGACAGATGGGAGAAGAGTAACAATGCTGGGGACTGACGGTTCGGACGTAATCAACATTACAACTACCGATTGATTGTCTGGTAGGCCACGTGTTTTCTAGACAACTCATGTTATTGCATTATGTGGGTAATTATTGTCTATGTGGACATTGGTCCATCTACTGGAGATGTGAGGAAAATTCAGAAAGGAGATACTACAAGGAATTACGGTTCAAAAAATAATTATCTCTAAAGAAACATCTCTACATCCAAGTTGCTTAAACCAGAGAACATCTACTTCAACGTAAAATAAATAATCTCAGAGAGGTTTATGAGCCAAATTAATTATCAGATTCGTCAGAGTCATCAGACTTGTCAGAATTATCAGATTCATCATCACCGTCCTTTGCAGAATCCTCTTCGAGTTCTTCATCAGAATCACTATCACGGCCATTGATGAAGTCTGGGTGGATATTAGGATCATTTGAGTCCGAGTCATCCTCTACTTTGTACTCAACTTCGATTTCAGCTTCAACCTGCTTCGCAATATTTTGAAGTTCTCTGGTACGCCGGTCTGACTTAATCTCGTAATTCCGTACCACCCACACAGTTTCCTCTTCAGAAGCATTAGCGTCAGATTCGGAGGGTACACCATCAACAAATCGACGCCTCTCTTCAGCCGCATGTATCCTGCACCGGATTCGATCTTTTCTACGTTGACGATCCTCCATCTCATCATCCTGGGACTTTCTCTTCATGAGCTTTTTATAAGAGATCCTTCGGTCATTAAGGGGTATGCTAGATTTATCTCCCTCAACACAATTCGTTTTAGCTCGCGATTTGGCTGCATAATACTTGGAATCCTCATCAGAAGAGCTGGAGGAGTAATCGTTGTTGCTGCTGGTGGAAACCATCATTGTCTAGAATCAAATCAGAAGCACAGAATTACAAACGACCTAGTGATATCAGTTTCAACAACGAAAATTGTAATCCCCAACTCTTACCTATTTTACGATTTCAATAGACTTTAGTGATGACGTGAAACTTCGAAAACTTGCTCACTCCTTCAAACCTGCAAATACGAGCAAAACTTATCATTCTAGATTCAACACTGACTTTTCACAAAACTATGAATAGTTCACATAACCTTTCATGTGAACATTCGCTGATTTTCTACATGTGTGCATATATTATAAAATCGCCAAACTCATACATACATTATGTCATCACGAATACAATTGTTTTCTTTCAGCAATTGCTCAAAAATCATAAATTGATTTTCATAAAACCGTGAACAACCCACGTAAATTTTTACTGAGTGAACATCCATTGGTTTTTCGAAAATTGGACAGACGTCCATTCTACAATTGCAAAAACTCACATACAGATATTATTTCACCGTGAATAATTGTCTACTTTCAATAGTTGTTCAAAATCAAAACATTGATTTTACAAAAATATATAACGTGAAACTCATGTAACTTTGAAAGTATGTATTTTCTTGGTCCCTCTCGTGAGTATCCGTCTTTGAAACGAGAGTATATTTTCCAAAAAAAAAAAATCATGAAAGATCATAGATTTTTTTTATTACTAACAGACGCACGTCTATTCAAAAAAAAAAACCTTTTCTCTCGTACGAGCATCCACCTTTGAAATGAGGGTTTAAACACTTTGTGAAATCTCACATATTTAAAAAATAAAATTTTGGTTTTCATGAAAACTCATAGACAAAATTTTATGTCATTAGACTCAGGTCTATTTAGTTTGTTTCTTAAACCAACGAACGTCTGTTCCTAAAACAAGGATTTCCTTTTTTGGGCCGAGCCCATAAACACTGAACTGACCAAAACTGGACTTTCAACCGACCAAATCAGCAGTGACTCATCTCTCCACGCTCACGGGATGACACTCTATCTTACTATCAGGGTTCTCATCTGTGCATTTGCTCGTACATGACATCATTGGGGTAAATCGAGGATTTTGAAACTACCTTTGTAGACTGAGTTCAACCACTGATCTCGTCGACTGAAAATCACCATTTAATACTTACTGCGGAACATGACTGTTCCTCACTAAGCAGGGACTTAATGTAGATGGTGGATTTTCAACAAAGGTCAAAACCGTAAAATCATGATACTGTATGTTTCTGACGCGGCTTCAGGGATCCATGTGACGATTCGTGTTTTACGAAGTATGATGCATATGTCGCTCGAAAGGCCTCTCCGGAGCGTTCGACACCGGGAATTTCATCATAGCATCTATGTAGAATAACGTAATTGGGCGGTTCTCCGTAAGATTGAGAGCTTAACGCCTTCAGGATGCCGGTGACACTCACTGACTACATAGAGGAATTCGCCTCTACATAGAAGAACAATTGGGCGGTTCTCCGTAAGATTGAGAGAAATAACGTCTTCAGGACGGTGATACTCAGTGGTCCTGACTATGTAGAGAGGCCCGTGTATAGACTCAGGCGGTCCTACATAGATGACATGTTGAGAGGGCAAAACGTCTTCGGGACATCAGCAACACTCGCTGATTTACTGACTATACGCAAGAGATTAAATTCTAGGTCATATTCACCACTGAATTCCTAGAAGATAATCTATCTTATCTCATTACTCCTGTTTCATGATCGAAATGTTAATAGATGAATGTAATATTCCGATTTCATGATCGAATCCACACCTGAACTCATGAAATGGCAATAGATGTTACTCCGATTTCATGGTCGAATCCATAATTGATCTCATGAAATGGTAATATCACCACTTATTTTATTACTCCGATTTCATGATCGAATCCACGGATGATCTCATGAAATGGTAATAGATATTACTCCGATTTCATGGTCGAATCACGACGGTCCCAAGGAATGGTAATATGATAGGGTGTAGAATACATCCTATTTATTATCTATTGTTTATGATTTCTCTGATATTTTTCTTGTGAATTATGTATTTTACGAGTGTTTTTGAGTTATTAGGTACTTTGGAGTCGCATGGGGGAAAAGAGGAAGAAATTACCTTATTTGAGCCAAAAGGACAAAATTATCATCTCATGGGCGAACATTATATGGAGCCCAGTCAAGGTTAAGGGGTAACTTTATTTGGAGGAGGAATAAATGCAGTCAAGCTAAGGTTAATTATCCAGAAGATTTGTGGGCCGTTAGCACCCAAACCCAACCTAACCCTAAAGTCGAGAAATATCTCTTCTTTCTCAATCATTTGTAGCAGAAATTGAGAAGAAAATAAAAGTTGTTGTTCGAGAGAAATAAAAGGGGATCTGAAAATCGAAATGATTTTCAGCCAATTGAGAAACTGAGAGATGAAATTGAAGTGGATTAAAAGGATAAATCCATGATGTTCAGGGTTTACTGATGAATTTAAGATCTAGACACAGAGTTGATGTTTGAATCTCAGTGAAGGAGGAAAAATAGTGGTTTTGTTGTAGAAATTGAAGTTAGGGTTTCATATACGTTCCGGTGAGATGGGATTTGTGAATCGAGAAGAAGAACAAGCTGTTACATGATGAAACGGGAGATGGGTTTGATCCATATGGTGGTGGTGATAAAATTGTATTGAATTTACAGCCATGAATGTTGTGATCGAGATTCAGTAGATCGAGAAGAGCAGATGGGTTTTGAATGGAGCAATTCGAAGAAGAATATGGGTTTCTGGTGGAGTTGAGATGAAATTCAGAAATGGGTTTGATTGTTTTTCTTCTGCAATGAAGAATCTCAGGTAACCGGCGGTGAATTTTCAGGTCGAATTCCGGTGATGCCGAGAACTTTTTAGGCGACTAAAAATACAGAAATTTGTGAAGAATTCTCTAGACTCATGGGTTTGAGGAATTTGACTTGAATTTGGAAAGTGAAGATGGAAGATTTGAGAAAGGCAGTGACTTGGAGAGAAGACTTACAAAGGGAAAGGTATTTTATTGCTAGGAAATTGAAGCCTATAAATAGAGAAGTTCCTCTACACACACAACACTTGTGTTTTTCTTGCTTTAAAAATTCTTCTTTTAATTATTTGTGTGAACTTTAAAAATTCTCCCTTTAATTATTTGTGTGAATTTCAAAAACATGAGTAACTAATTTTCTTATTGATTGAGGATGAATTCCTAGTTCTTAACATGTTTTGAGTTTTGTTTTTAAATCTACTTTGAAGTTTTTCACATGATTATCGCTTGTTTTTACTAATATGAATGTTTATACATTCATGGTTGATTGATAAATTTTTTAGGTGGCCAACTAAATTGATCTAAAGCTAGTGAAAGTTAGGGGATAAGTAATCGTTTCTTGACTCTTTACACAAGTAGCAAACACGATACCTTGCGGAGGGATTCCGTGGAGCAATTGTGTGCGAAAACAACGTTACGAAGTAGACCTTGAGCTAAGAGTCTAACTACGGATATCAACCCAATAAATTCATAAATCTTAATGTGTTTAACTAAATTACATCTTGAGTGAGCTACTACTAGGTGTTTTGGTGAATAGAATCCGGTAGTCGGGAACTTCCGTATCCGGTGATACTAGGGATTTAGGCGTTTAGCAATGATCTAGCTGCTTTACCTACGGCTGGTGATAATATGTGACTAATAAAAAGTAGAAAAGAACATAACTTGAATCATTGTTTTGTAACGAAGAAGGATTCCTTGATCTAATCTCTCTTATTGATTTCAACTTTATCTTTTTAATTTCTTTGTTTATTCTTTTACTTTATAAAATCTAAAACCCCCTTTTTTGTGACATTATAAGACAACTAAAACCTCTTGCTCCTCGTGGGAACGATCCTTACTATCGCTATATTACTTGTTAATTAGTGAGAAAAATATTAATTAATTTGTTGTGGTTAAGACACGCACCAAATTTTGGCGCCGCTTCCGGGGAGCAGCGGACGATTTAGTTGTTTTATTTTTTATTTTTGCTTTATTCTTGCTTTGTTAGATTCTATATCGTATCTAACTTAGTTTTCGAGAATCTTGTTTCAGGTACTATATCGTTGGTGAATGCTTAAAGAGGGAAGACCGAGTCCAACTGGTATACGTTTTCGATCCGACACTCGACTAAAGGACCTCTTTCGAGCGGTTAACACTCCGCTTCCTCCTTCTTCATCTAGTGAGTTTGCAGATTCCGATATAGACGAAGAAGAAATGGCTGATCGTACACTCAAGGATCTAGATTCTCACAAGCTCGATACACAACAATGGTGTATCCAAACTAACTCAACCTTGAAGATCAAGCCAGGGTTGATTAGATAGTTACCAAAATTTCATGGCATGGTTAATGAAGATCCAAACAAGCATCTTATGGACTTCCAAACCATAGTCATGGCTATGCTTCCACCGGAAACTAATGCGGATGGAGCAATGTTGAAAGCTTTCCCGTTCTCTTTGGTGGGCAATGCTAAGGAATGGTTGTTTTATTTGCCTTCCGGAAGTATCACCACATGGAATGGATGAAGAAACTTTTCCTCGAGAGATATTTTCCTGCCTCAAAAGCTACTCAAATTCGCAAGGAGATTTGTGGGATGAAGCAAAATGTGGTAGAGTCATTGTATGAATGTTGGGAGCGATACAAGAGATTGATGGCAAGCTGTACACACCATCAATTCAGTGACGTCATGATACTCCAATACTTCTACGAAGATCTCCACCCAAGTGATAGATCTCTTCTTGACGCCGCGGGTGGTGGTGCACTAATGAACAAGACGGTGGCCCAAGCTACCGAGTTGATTGAGAGTATGGCGGCGAACTCGAAACAATTATACACAAGAGAAGAACCAATGGTTAGGCGAGTGCATGAAGTTAGTGATTCATCATCCTTGAACAAAGGATGGGGAACATGGAGATAATGATGCAAAGGATGGCTGCAGTTATCATACCTTCATATGATGAGACCGAACAAGTAAATGCTTTGTATCCAAATCAAAGGCCAAAGTACGATCCATACTCCAATACTTACAATCCCGGTTGGAAGGATCATCCTAACTTTAGTTATGCGAACAAGGAAGCGGAGGCTCCTAATCCATATGTGCAACAAGGTGGTTTCCAACAATCACGCTTCCAACCTCAACAACAATTCCAACCACAACAAGTCAAGGAGTGTGATTCTTCGAGTGATGACAAGCTCAATGCGTTAATGCAAGGCATGCAAGGTCTGACTTCTATGTTACAACAAAGCCAACAAAGCCAACAAAAGAATGAATCGGCCATTAAGGATTTGGAAACCCAAATGGGACAATTGGCGACCGATGTGAACCTATTGAAAGCTCAAGAATCCACAAAGCTTCCTTCACAACCATTTGTGAATCCAAGAGAGAGTAACTCAATTTCCTTGAGGAGTGGAAAACAAGTGGAGAAACCAAATCAACAAGATAAGGTGCATGAAAAGTTAGTCGAAGACAAAGAAGAAACCACACCAAAGGATAATTCCAAGGAACCGGTTCCTACTTTCACCACTCCACCCCCGTTTCCTAGCCTATTTTCTAAGTCGAAGAAAGAGTTGGAATACAAGGATATTTGGGATATCCTTAAAAAAGTACAAGTCAATATTCCACTCATTGAACCTATTCGACAAATTCCTCGTTGTGCAAAGTTCTTAAAGGATTTGTGCATGAATAAGAAAAGATTAAAAGGGAATGAAGTCATGAGTGTGGGGGAGAATGCTTCGGCGTTCATTCTCAAGAAACTCCCACCTAAATTAAAGGACCCCGGTAGTTTCACCATACCTTGCACAATCGGTAAAACAAGGTTTACTCGAGCTTTGCTAGATTTGGGAGCATCGATTAATGTTATGCCTTTCTCGATTTATGATTCTTTAAATCTCGGTCCTCTTAAGGAGACCGGAGTAGTTCTTGAACTTGCTAACCGATCTAATGTTTACCCGAAAGGGATTGTTGAGAATGTTTTGGTGCAGGTTAATGAGCTTGTATTCCCGACCGATTTCTATGTCTTAGACATGAATGATGAGAACTTTCTGAAGTCTACACCTTTGTTATTGGGTAGACCATTCTTAAGCACCGCTGGAACGAAGATTGATGTCCAAAATGGGACATTGACTATGGAGTTTGATGGTGCGGTCATCCACTTCAATATCTTTGAGACAATGATATACCCAAGTGATGTGAAGTCATGTTTTCCCATTAAATGCGGGTTAATGAATCATGCAAGAGCTAAGTCGGGTCATCGACTTTAAAACAAGCGCTTAATGGGAGGCAACCCATAGGTTTTGTATTTCTTATCCTTTTACTTTTTATTTTCTTTTTGTTTTGTTTATTTATTTTTCTTGTTCCATATCATACTAGGATTTCCCACCTTGACTTTACTTGGACGATTCAATTACATTGAGGATAATGTAAGGTTTAAGTGTGGGGGAGTGATTAAGCATTTCATTTATTTATAAAAAACATTGCATAAAACCTCCAACTTGTAGAGATTCTAGAGTCACTAGCATACTTCTAGGGATGTTCACATAGAGAATTATGACCGACATAACTGAACTTGGAAGTATTAGTAACTACATTCAGATTTCTTGCTTGTTAGAGTGTTAAATAATGGATTTAATCATGCCAGTGATACAAATTAGAAGCAGTGAGAAATGCATTATTAGAGTTGATGATCAATCATTAGTGAAGACTACCTTATTTATATTATGCGAGGCACAGACCAGATTTCTTCATAAATAACTAAAGAGCTTTCTTTTGAGCGTGTGTCACCATACGTTAATTCCGGGTAGAATGGTGAGCTACCCAACCTCCTACCAATAGAAGCACTACTCTTTGATCTCTTGAGTGCTAATTTTGTAAATCATGAGGGTGACGTCTATAGATGAAAGCCTCCTTCTTGTAGTTCGATTTGCAGTTAGCACCATTCTCTCTCTCGACAACAACGGATCCATAGAAACACCATCATCATCAACAAGGGAGCGACATCAATATCTACAAGGAAAGTTGAAAAAGTTCAAGGTTTACAAGCAACAGAACAAGAAAAGAGTAAATTTCATATCCAAGTAAAGCAACATATAATGAGCGGAATTTTATATCCAAGTTGAAGACTTATTTACAAGAGCAAAGAGAATAAAAAGGTGAGAATTGTTGAAGTTTATGATTTCGAGACGATACAAGTTGTGAAGGATCAAGCGGTAAAATACTTCTCCCACGGCCACGGTTTGTTTTATTTTCACTTTGTTTTGTATTTATTTTTCTTGTCCTAATCAAAAAAAAAATGGAAAAAAAATGGAAAAAAAAGGAGAGAGAGAAAATGAGACAAGAGAAAAATTTATCATTGTTTTTAATATTTATTTAATAAGCCGTGGGGAAGGAAAATATATAAGGAAGTTTCAAGCGACAAGGATTCAAGGTAAAGAGTTACAAATTGTCAAGAAATTACGAAGTTCAAAAGTTTATCATCAATAGTTGAAGCCGAAGACGAAGACCAAAAAGATGAAGACGAGGAGCGAAGACGTTTCTATTGGATGTCGTGAGAGTGGTGTTATCATCAATGCAATCGGATGTGAAGGTGAGTAAGTAATCTCATCCTCGATAATAGTGGTTGATTTCCTTTCTTAGAGATCGTCAGAAAAATGGTTTTTCAAAATGTTAAAAGATGTGGGTTTTTAAAATATTTCGGAAGTTGTCCTTCCCACCATTCAACGTGTTGCAGGATTTCTCTCTTAATTCCTACCTGCACACATGTGAGACCCATAAAAAGCCGTCTTTTGAGTGAAATTTCATAAAATCCTTTTTGGTGAGGTAGAAGTCGAGGCGAAATGCTTATTGATCGCTCTCAAAAACGCGTTCTCTCATTATGGTGTGGTTATTTCTCACTCAACATTTAAGAATGAGAATATGTTCTTTAGTATTTCTAACTTCTTATTACTAGCATGCAGAAACTCTATGTCCTCATAGCTCTTTGGATGCTTGGGAGATGGAACGCTTTGAAGTTGTAAGTTTTAGTTTGATTTGCTCGAGGACTAGAAAATTCTAAGTGTGGGGGAATTTGATAGGGTGTAGAATACATCTTATTTATTATCTATTATTTATGATTTCTCTGCTATTTTCTTGTGAATTATGTATTTTACGAGTGTTTTTGAGTTATTAGGTACTTTGGAGTCGCATGGAGGAAAAGAAGAAGAAATTACCTTATTTGAGCCAAAAGAACAAAATTATCATCTCATGGGCGAACATTATCTGGAGCCTAGTCAAGATTAAGGGGTAACTTTGTTTGGAGGAGGACTAAATGCATTCAAGCTAAGGTTTGAGAAAGGAAAGGACTTGGAAAGAAGACTTACAAAGGGAAAGGGATTTTATTACTAGGAAATTGAAGCCTATATATAGAGAAGTTCCTCTACACTTCTACACCTCTCTACACACACAACACTTGTGTTTTTGCTTGCTTTCAAAATTCTTCTTTTAATTATTTGTGTGAACTTTAAAAATTCTCCCTCTAATTATTTATGTGAATTTCAAAAACATGAGTAACTAATTTTCTTATTGATTGAGGATGAATTCCTAGTTCTTAACATGTTTTGAGTTTTGCTTTTAAATCTACTTTGAAGTTTTTCACGTGATTATCGCTTGTTTTTACTAATAGGAATGTTTATGCATTCATGGTTGATTGATAGATTGTTTAGGTGTCCAACTAAATTGATTTGTTAATTGATCTAAAGATAGTGAAAGTTAGGGGATAAGTAATCGTTTCTTGACTCTTTATACAAGTAGCAAACACGAGACCTTGCAGAGGGATTCCGTGGAGCAATTGTGTGTGAAAACAACGTTACGAAGTAGACCTTGAGCTAAGAGTCTAACTACTAATATCAACCTAATAAATTCATAAATCTTAATGCGTTTAACTAAATTACATCTTGAGTGAGATACTACTAGGTGTTTTGGTGAATAGAATCCGGTAGTCGAGAACTTCCGTATCCGGTGATACTAGGGATTTAGGGGTTTAGCACTGAGCTAGCTGCTTTACCTACAGCTGATGATAATCTGTGACTAATAAAAAGTGGAAAAGAACATAACTTGAATCATTGTTTTGCAACGAAGAAGGATTCCTTGATCTAATCTCTCTTATTGATTTCAACTTTATCTTTTTAATTGCTTTGTTTATTCTTTTACTTTATAAAATCTAAAACCCCCCCTTTTTTGTGACATTATAAGACAACCAAAACCTCTTGCTCCTCGTGGGAACGATCCTTACTATCATTATATTACTTGTTAATTAGTGAGAAAAATATTAATTAATTTTTTGTGGTTACGACACGCATCATAATATCACGGCTCATTCCATTACTCTGATTTTATGGTCAAATATGCGATTCCATTAGATGGTGATGAAATTATCGTTTTATTATTCTGAATCCATAGTCCAATCCGCTGCTGATTTTATGGATTGATAATAAATAACCACTCATATTATTACTCAGTTTCATGAATTATTCTCCATTGAATTTCATAAATGAATAATAAATACCCAACAACCGGGCATCTGGACCATCACTGAGTAAGCCCCACAAAAATGGTGCGAATGTACTCGACAATGATGCACGACTGAGCACCCGGATGCACGAACGAGTGTCCAAAAATATGAAATAATGAGGAATCCTTCGCAAAAAAGGAAAAAATAATAAATATTAATAAAATAATAAGAGGTCCACCAAGGCCGGGCCCACCAGCCGGTCGGTCGGTCGGCCGTTCCCTAGCCATGGTAGGTCCGTGCCTCTCCCATTATTTTCCTTATTTTTTGTTATTTCGTGAACTCACGAAAACTCCTTGGTTTTAGCAACTTTTCTTGTGTTTTGCAAAACCCGTGAATTCTCCATAACTTCGTGGATCCACGAAATAATATTATAAAATAAGGAGAGGTGTGCGGGACCGGCAACCTAACCGGCCAGCCACGCCTAAGCCGTGGCCGGTCCCACACCTCAAAATCCTTAGATTTTTATAATTATTATTCCCAAATCTCAGAAACTCCTCCGTTTCAACAAAAACTCGTGGATTCTTCATAACTTCAAGTATTCTCCATAACTTCAAGGATTCATGAAAAATAATAAAATAAGGAAAGGTGTGCGGGACCGGGAAACCTAGCCGGCCGGCCATGCCCTAGCCATGGTCGGTCCCACAACTTGCAATCCCTAATCTTGCATAATTGTTATTTTCCTCAGTTCATGAAACTCCTGGGTTTGAGCAAAATTCATGATTTCTCCATATTTTCTCAAATATTGCTCAAATCACAAAAAACCAACAGCCAATATAGTCGCACGACTGGCTAGCCTCTCACGACAATTTTAAATATTAAAACATTTTTATTTTAATATTTTCAAAATATTGATGAATTGAGCATACATGCTCATTCCAACAAAAATCGAGAATTCTCAGTCAAGATGAAACTCTTCTGTAAATTCACAATGTTGCTCGAACGCGCATCAAAAAATACTGAAACTCTCAGTATGGAAACACGAACACCACGGCAGCACATGCATGCCTCCATGACCAACCAGAGTCATTCCTAGGGCTTGCACAAAGCCGGTCCCACATGTTTTCATAATTCTGACCTAATTTGCTCAATTGCTCATACTGGGCCCGAACTCTCTCCAACGAACTGGAGAATCCTTCAAATGACCAACAACTGGTTGATTAATATTTTTGATTATGGTTTGTGGTTGTAGTAATGAAGGTTCAAACTCTCGGATTTGTGAAGGATAATTTTTTAGACTTAATAAAAAAGATAAATATATACAATAAAATATTAACAATGGTGAGAGGTACTGGGACTAATGATTCGGCCAATCTTCATAAAATAGGGCTCAATGAATTATTCTCGACAATAATCGCTCAAAACATAAGCTATATGGACTCTTATTTTGCCAAAGTAGATTCTCAAAAAATTGATTGTAAATGTTAAGCATGGAACATCAAATCACCTAAGCTAAGCATGACCCATCTAATCAAATAACACCCAATTTAATCAAATCATATTTCAATTAATTTTTAATGCAAAAGTCTTAAAAAGAATTAATTAAATTACCCATGTATGAAGCTCGGCCTCCTCCGTCGTCCCAGTGTTGGGGTTTAACTCATCATAGTAAAAATGCTCTCAAAATAATTATTTATGGCTCAAAAATGTTCACAGTGATGAAATAAAGAGAAAATGATGAAAATCGGGTGTTTGCAACGTTTATAATTGTTGCAAACACCGTTACAAAGAACGATAAAAGAATACTGCTGTTGTCTGCGTAGCTGACTACGACCCACAGGGACTGGTCGTTGTCACTGTTGAAAAACGACGGTTTTTGGCTGTCTGTTCTTCGTGTTCTTCATCTTCATCAATGGCAGCAGCAGCAACAGAGAAAAATGGTGGATTCTTCCTCTGCAGCACTCTCCTCTCTACTCCCAACTCTCAGTACCCCTTTCCTAATCGACCCAACATGCCTTTTTATACTCGACATGCATTGAAATATTTTGAGTTAACTCCATATAATTTCTCTTCAAAACTGGCAGATACGAGAATATTTTCTTTCTCTTCTTTGCGTCTTCTAAGCTGTCTTTCCTTTTTTATCCTGATTTGATAGGGACGAATTTTGTTGAGTAAAGAAGAAAATCTTGTCCCATGCAATACGCATCGAATCAAATATTCGATGAAATATTTCTTCTTTACTGCAGTTCCCCGTTGAGCTCCGTTTCACTCGATCTAGCCCAATTCAGTTGATCCAATTGATTAAACTAATGCTGTTTTGCTCTACCAAGTCCAGCCCAAATTTTACATTGTTGAATCTCTTTAAAACTGCCCGAGAGTTCGAATCCAAAATTCATGCAGACGTGAAAGAATTTCCCGCCAAATTCGATTCAAATGGGGAAGAAACTGGTAGCACCCTATCCAGAGTAGGGGTGCGAATAGCAGCTGCCTTGGGGGTGACCTGGGGTGGCCCTTAGTAATTAGGTTACCCCTTATCCAAAATCGAGAGTCCGAATAACACTTGTCCTCCGGGTGCCAAAATCAACTTTTCGAGACGAATTTTCCAAAAATGTTTATTTCCTAAAAATACATAAAAACACAATATTAGTACAAAAATAGAGTTCCAACAATACGGACATTGAGGACAAATTAGACACAAAAGTGTGTCTATCAAATACCCCCAAACTTATTATTTGCTAGTCCTCGAGCAAATCAAAACTACAAAATAAAATCCTAACTCACTTTCGCAGGCATCGTCGATTGCATTTAGCATATGCAATAAGCCTTTAAACCCTTAGGTGTCCCTAGTGGCCGAGTTATAGTCTCGGGAGGGCTTATTAGAGATATACTCACAAAATCATTACTCCATACCCTAACTATCTACGCAAAATCTTGGAAAGCACTAAAGAACCTCCTTGGTTGGCATACTTATTAATTATAGGAGGAAGTACCCTGACGCGAAATTCCAATTGCTGTATACGAGTTTTGACTCAAGCATACTAAAATTCATAAAAGTGACAGAGCTCTACTAAGATAGTTTCACGATGGACATCATAATCGGAGTCAGACTAATCATATGGATAGATTAAGAGATGGATATAGAAAAAATATAGATGGTTTTGATGTTAACTAGGTGAACGATGTTTCTCATATCTGTCTGAAGGCCACTGCCAAAATAAACCTATCCTAAATGACTGAGATAGTCTGACTAATATCAAATCACTGGCATATACAAGGGAACCAGTGTTCGATAATCCTAACTCTAGGTCAACACAACTGGCATATACAAGGGTTCCAGTGGTCGACTTTATTGAATTTTATTCCGTTTGGTCAAATGGTCTGGTCTAAAACTTTTTTTTTTTTTTTTTCATTTTTTCATTTTTTTTTTCATTTTTTTTTCAATACTCAGTCACTCTATTTTACCCTAGCAGTGGTAACAACTTGAATCATGAGCCCCACCTAATCACCTAGAGAAACATAGTTTAAAAATAAAAATAGAAACAGAAATGAAAAGGACTCAACGAGATATGGCGAAACTATCATGTTATTTCTAACACCTGAGCTCTGTGCTTTTATGAATAGACTCTTTAGATGTTTCCATCTAGTCAGATTGGTCCCTCAACTCCTAAAACCAAAATTCTTCCATCCACCTAGATTGGTTAGTGCCATCCTAAATAAGCATAAATTTCTAGGCTCTGGAGTTTATTTATTATGCAACTAAAAAGTTTCTCCCATACCCCCAAACTTAAATCTAACATTGTCCTCAATGTTCTAAAGATGAAATTAAAAGCACGAACAAGGAGAAACTGTTATCAATAGAAGCAAGAGAGATAAGTAAAGATATTACCGTGTCGCATGAGATTGGGTTACCTCCCAAGAAGTTCTAAGTTTAAAGTCTTCAGCCAGACTTAGGAAAGGATTAGTCAACTCGAACCATAAAGTAACAGTCGAAATAACTGTGGGTCTTCAAAACGAAATAGAGCTGACCAAAGGAAACTACAATAACCCAAGAAAGTGAACAAGGATAGCATGCCCTTATCTAGTTTCCTGATTAAGATATTTATATCTAATTGTGGTTCAGGTTCAGGTTCTATGAAAGGGTCTAAATAAAATATTTTCCTCAGATGCATTTCCTCATAGGTTGGATCCAAATTATTAGGTCCTAGAGTCTGGAAAAACTCAAATAAGAACTTCGAATCACAAAATAATAATAACCTAAATAACTGAGGATCCTCTAAGTCAATCAAGTTTGACTTACATAATTGACCACAGTGAGAGTGGTGGTCATTCTTAAGCAAATGTGTCGATTCTAATTTCCTAAGGCATTTAGGTTTAGTCTCACAACTTAATATTCGACACATTTGAAATCTATATGTTCCCATATTTGGAAGAAAACTATTTGGTGGGAAAACAAAATCAATCTTGGTATTATTGCCTGGGTTAACCACATCAACCAGAGGATGGGTTTCTAACAGTTGAGACTCTTGTTGGATATCATTAGGTTCTGGAAAACGAGTATGAAGATAATCTTGTAAGATGGTTGAGGCATTGATGTGAAGTCCCAAGTGAGGGACCTTACTAAGAGTTAAACCACACGGAGGATGATACTTACCCCCAAACTTAGAGTTTTCAGTGTCTCTAGATAGACTAGTTACAACTTCCCTAATTTGTAGGTCATCAGATTCTTGAAAATGGGCCATTGATTCTTCTAAGTTGTAATCTTGCGGTGCATACTCACTCATCTCTACAAGTTCATCTAAGACTATTGTTTCTAAATCGTATGACTCTAAAACAGTATTCTCAGGATAAACCGGTTCCTCTAAACCTTTCTTGGTTTCGTAAACAGGACATACTACATCGTCTGAAACGGGGGTATCTCTAGTCAAATCCTCGTCCTTTTGAATAGGTGAATAATTTTTAAAATTATTAGGATCTGAACCAGAAATAATATAATCATTATAAGGCTCAACTGGGGTAACAAATTCCTGATCACTATTCCTGCACATTTCCGATTCTTCATTAGCACTATCTTCATCATCATAATATAATTTTTGACATCTAATAATTCTCAATATTTGTTCCAAACTAGGCGGTCTATTTTTATAATACTTCTCGTAGATCGTTAGAGGTGATTCATATCTAACCGTTGGAACATCCCAATGTCGTTTCCCTTGCATATATTCACCAAGAGTCATTTTCGAAGACGTCTCTTGATAACGAGAATTTCTACTCATATATTCTCGTAACGTCATTTCAGGTGGCGTCTCCTGAATAGGATTCATCACCGAAGAAACACAAACTACAGAGGAATTCTACACAATCACAAACAAGGCTGACTCGACCAAATCAAACCTATAAAATCTAGCAAACAAAAAGCATGATGGCTCCACTTAGATTGTTTCTAGACCAGCTTCTATCTTTCGAAAGGGAATTCGTTGCAATTTGAGCAAACCCCTCTGGAATCAATCCGAGTCAAAGTAAGTTGAATAGAGGCGAGGGAAGCTTAGTAGAGCTTTGATACCCATGGCCTCACCGCATTAGGCGGCGCAGTCACGCATTCAACTCACATAAACCATCATGAACTTTGAAGTGTGCTTGAAGAGAAACCAATATTTTTAGAACGAGTTTCCTATTAAGCTCGTTACCCTATCGGTCTCGTTCTATTCCAAATTTTAAAGATTAGGTTCGCGTTCGGTTTCGTTTTCCTAAGGCAGGCAAGAAGAGAACGGTGATGAAATCCGAACCCTTATCTTGTATTGGCCAGGCCTTGCTCTGTACTAGGAATTTAAAACAACTGTATTCAAGTCCTCAGCATGTATTCACCTTAAGGCAAACAGTAAACCCGCTTGCAGGAGATTCGCGGGTGTTTAGAAGTTTACCTCCCGTACCAGACGGGCGAAGAACCGCTGTAGTCGACTCGGGCCACTGACTCCGGTGTCAGTGTGCGAACTCGAGGAGCCGAGACGATATAGTAATCGTCGTCCTTTCCTGCAAGCAGTTTGTATTTATTTATTTTATTTTGTTTTTAATTTATAACCCTTCCGTAGGGTTTTAAAAATAATGTCCAACGTTCAATGCTCGGAAAAAAAAATGTCCAAAAATAAAAACCTTAATTACAGTTTCTAAAAAAAAAATTAATAATAAAAAAAAAATCTAAAAAAATTATAATAATAATAAAAAAAGTCCTTCGTCTTCTTTCCGTTCTTTTTGCTTTAAGCTTTGCTCCTAGTCTTTATGAAATCGCCAAAAATCTTTGACAACTTCTTCTTCTTTTTTCTTTTCGATCCAAGCCTCCAAACCTATATCACATAGACAAATACCCAAAAAACGTAAAAAAGAACAAACAAAAATAAATCTAAAAAAAATTCTACCTAAACACAATTCCGCGTATGATTAATATTTTTGATTATGGTTTGTGGTTGTAGTAATGAAGGTTCAAACTCTCGGATTTGTGAAGGATAATTTTTTAGACTTAATAAAAAAGATAAATATATACAATAAAATATTAACAATGGTGAGAGGTACTAGGACTAATGATTCGACCAATCTTCATAAAATAGGGCTCAATGAATTATTCTCGACAATAATCGCTCAAAACATAAGCTATATGGACTCTTATTTTGCCAAAGTAGATTCTCAAAAAAATGATTTTAAATGTTAAGCATGGAACATCAAATCACCTAAGCTAAGCATGACCCATCTAATCAAATAACACCCAATTTAATCAAATCATATTTCAATTAATTTTTAATGCAAAAGTCTTAAAAAGAATTAATTAAATTAACCATGTATGAAGCTCGGCCTCCTCCGTCGTCCCAGTGTTGGGGTTTAACTCATCATAGTAAAAATGCTCTCAAAATAATTATTTATGGCTCAAAAATGGTTCACAGTGATGAAATAAAGAGAAAATGATGAAAATCGGGTGTTTGCAACGTTTATAATTGTTGCAAACACCGTTACAAAGAACGATAAAAGAATACTGTTGTTGTCTGTGTAGCTGACTACGACCCACATGGACTGGTCGTTGTCACTGTTGAAGAACGACGGTTTTTGGCTGTCTGTTCTTCGTGTTCTTCATCTTCATCAATGGCAGCAGTAGCAACAGAGAAAAATGGTGGATTCTTCCTCTGCAGCGCTCTCCTCTCTACTCCCAACTCTCAACACCCCTTTCCTAATCGACCCAACAGGCCTTTTTATACTCGACAGGCATTGAAATATTTCGAGTTAACTCCATATAATTTCTCTTCAAAACTGGCAGATACGAGGATATTTTCTTTCTCTTCTTTGCGTCTTCTAAGCTGTCTTTCCTTTTTTATCCTGATTTGATAGGGACGAATTTTGTTGAGTAAAGAAAAAAATGTTGTCCCATGCAATACGCATCGAATCAAATATTCGATGAAATATTTCTTCTTTACTGCAGTTCCTTGTTGAGCTCCGTTTCACTCGATCCAGCCCAATTCAGTTGATCCAATTGATTAAACTAACGTTGTTTTTCTCTACCAAGTCCAGCCCAAATGTTTTACATTGTTGAATCTCTTTAAAACTGCCCGAGAGTTCGAATCCAAAACTCATGCAGACGTGAAATAATTTCCCGCCAAATTCGATTCAAATGGGGAAGACACTGGTAGCCCCCTATCCAGAGTAGGGGTGTGAATAGCATCTGCCTTGGGGGTGACCTGGGGTGCCCCTTAGTAATTAGGTTACCCCTTATCCAAAAGCGAGAGTCCGAATAACACCTGTCCTCCGGGTGCCAAAATCAACTTTTCGAGCCGAATTTTCCAAAAATGTTTATTTCCTAAAAATACATAAAAACACAATATTAGTACAAAAATAGAGTTCCAACAATACGGACATTGAGGACAAATTAGACACAAAAATGTGTTTATCACTGAACCCGTGACCACCAAGAGCCGGTCCCATGCTCTCTTGGTCGGTCCTCATCTCTTATACCTAGGTTTTGTCACCTAATGCTGAATCCAGCAATAGTTCAATAAATGATGAAAACTGCATTAAATCATCGTTCTTTCACTAACTCTCAAACTGAGAACCCTGGTGCGTGCTCACTCGAGCACTAGGCATCACATGGACGCTCATCATCCCATGTGGTCGGTCCTCTTCACTCATGACCAATTTTCAGCAATTCACCAATTGTTGAAGGATTGATCAAAAATTAGGGTTTCGAACAAAAGCTCTATGAATCACCATTCTGAGCAAGTTCAAACACAAAATTATGTTGATTCAGCAATCAACATCCAAATTAATTATATTCAGTAATTCACCAATATTTTTGATTAATATTTTATTGGGTCACGGCACCAGTAAATAACTCTTTGAATTGAGCAATACTTGCTCAGTTGCTCGAATATTGATCCAACCATCAATATTCGGTAATTCATTAGTAGTTTATCGAATTGAGCAAAACTTGCTCAATTGCACGTCAAATTACCAATATTCAGTATTTTTTTGAATAGAGCAACACTTGCTCAGTTGCACACCAAAATTATTGAATTCGTCGAATTGAGCAATACTTGCTCAGTTGCTCGAAAAACTCTCGATATTCGACAATTCGTCGAATTGAGCAATACTTGCTCAGTTGCTCGACAAACTCTCAATATTCGGCAATTTTTCGAGTCGAGCAATACTTTCTCAGTCGCTCTAGTCAGTAATTCATTGACATCTCAGAGAACTACATGTTCAATCCATGAATCGCGGAGCATTCACCACTTATGCTCGATTCAACAAAACTAGACTCACAGTATAAATCAGTCAACAACTGACCAACTAATACACGTCTTCCTTGCAGACTCCACGATTCGTGAAATATCAATCACGTCACAAATGGGGGGATATCACTTAGGGTTTTGGTCTGGCGGTCTACAACATGTGGATTCATCCACAACGAGAAATGTGCGTAAGTCGTGTAAACGGTTGAAGGAGTTAGCAAAGTAGTGGGTGCACGATCAGTCAAGTTTCCGCACGACATGGAACTGAATTTACCAAGATCTCCCACTTTCCCACTCTTTCACTCAAGAAACCGTCACACTTACAGGGATCAGTGGTACATCATTCTTGTAATATAAATAAGTCTAAATCGAGGACATCAGGATATCATAAATCATCGATTATCATCATTATCCATCATCAACTCGATATAAACTTATTCACATAACTCAACTTCAGTAGTTCATCAATATTGCAGAAACCTTCAACACACCCACAATCCTTGATCATCACTGATCTCACACAACTCTCAGCTTCCCTCCTACAGATCAACCCATGTCCCTCTTTGCGATAGAATTGACTCTGGAACGGCCATTTTCTTGGTTTAGGTCGGAGTCATACATATTGATTTCCCGAATCTAAGCACCCCCTTTGCAGCGGTGCATCTGTGTGAGGTTCAGCAGTTCGCTCGGTTGAAGAGTCTCGACAACACACTCGACTCTCCACTTTCCTAGAAAACCAGCAAACCGTTTTCCCCATCTATACCTGGACAACACTTTTAATTTACCGTCATTCATAATTTTTCATTTAGAGTACAAATTGCACGATTTCCGCCATTTTTCTTCTTGATTTCTTTCTAAAACTCAAGAAAATTTATACACTACTAAGAAATCATTCATTTCTTTTTTATTTCTTATTTGATTTATTCTTACAGTTATGGGTTCACTTTCTTCTACTTCTTATCAATCGATCAACAACTTAGCAGATGATTTTTGTTAGAGCACTGCTCGGTCGAACTCGCAAGCGTTGCTATCTCAAGCTTGTTTGTCAAGTTTAGTTGATCAAAGCTAAATACTTGATTTCTAGTCTACTTATAGCTATGTCTCGGACTAGTATAGAAGTGTGTAGTTGAGTTTTAGACTTCACGGCGATCACCAATTGAAGAAGAAGATCTAGGAAAGAGCTTAGAGGAACTTCATCAA
>NW_020626484.1:0-633 GCF_003573695.1 Papaver somniferum | reverse complement strand
TGAATTCGGATATTGATTGTTTTTCAGCAGAATTACAATTTCCATTCAACAACCGCATGTTCTCAGACAACTCAAATACATGGAAATGTTTCCATAACCTTGACTTACTAATAGAAGCATCGACAATATTTTCTCGGCTTCCACCACAAATTACCGGGAATATCTGTCTAAAGTCTCCTCCAAACAGAAGAGTTTTTCCGCCAAACACTTTTTCCTTTGTCTTGTCCTTGCTCTCATTCATGAGATCTTTCACCGTTTGTTCTAGAGCTTCAAAAGCATGTCTGTGAATCATCGGTGCTTCATCCCAGATTACTATTTCAGCTTTTTTTATCAATCCTTCCAACTGAGTTCCATGACTAATATCGCATGTGGATTTGTCTTCCAAAGTTATTGGTATCTTGAACCGAGAATGGGCAGTCCTCCCCCCGGGAAGCAACAGTGATGTAACATCCAGGACAACTTTGGATTCTGCACACAAGCCGGTTATTATGGTGTTCCAAAGATAAGTTTTTCCAGTACCACCGCTCCCATAAACAAAGAATAATCCACCGTCCCCTTTTTTAATTGACTGGCTAACAACATCAAATATTTCTCGCTGAACCGTATTCAAACCATTCTTCAGTCTAATATGCT
>NW_020626483.1:0-397 GCF_003573695.1 Papaver somniferum | reverse complement strand
TCTGTACCTTGTTTTTTGATGTAGAGTGATGGCTCACTTGGACTTTTCTCAAATCCATTATCTCGGAAATACTTGTCGATTTTGTTGTTCCATGCACGCGGTGCTTGCTTGAGACCATATAGTGCTTTGCTGAGACGATATACCATTTTTTCTTTTCCTTTGCGGACATATCCTTGAGGCTGTTCGACGTACACCTCTTCTTCAAGTTCTCCGTTTAGGAACGCCGACTTTACATCCAATTGGTAGAACTTCATTTTTAGTTGAGCTGCCAAAGCTAACACCATTCGGATTGTTTCCATGCGCGCGACTGGGGCGAATGTCTCGTAGTAGTCAATTCCTGGTTGCTGGGAATATCCTTTTGCAACTAGCCTTGCCTTATGCTTTTGAATTGAACCGT
>NW_020626482.1:0-265 GCF_003573695.1 Papaver somniferum | reverse complement strand
TAACTCTAGTAATATTTAAACCTGGGATATTGAAAACTGATATATTTCCGATCCAGTTCATACAAACGAGAGACTCAGGTCTAACTCTAGCAATATTTGGACTCGGGATGTTGAAAAATGACATGTTTCTGAACCAGTTCATCCGAACGAGAAACTCAGGTCTAAATCAAGTAATCTTTGAACCCGGGATATTGAAAACTGATATATTTCCGATCCAGTTCATTCGAACGAGAGACTCAGGTCTAATTCTAGTAATATTTGAACC
>NW_020626481.1:0-286 GCF_003573695.1 Papaver somniferum | reverse complement strand
TTCATCCGAATGAGAAACTCAGGTCTAACTTTAGTAATCTTTGAACTCTTGATGTTCAATTCTATTATTTCTTTTCCAGTACATCCGAATGAGAAACTCAGGTGTAACTCTAGTAATCTTTGAACCCGTGATGTTCAATTCTGATATATTTCGTTTTCAGTTCATCCAAATGAGAAACTCAAGTCTAACTTTAGTAATCTTTGAACCCGTGATGTTCAATTCTGATATTTCCTCTTCAGTACATCCGAATGAAAAACTCAGGTGTAACTCTAGTAATCTTTGAACC
>NW_020626480.1:0-765 GCF_003573695.1 Papaver somniferum | reverse complement strand
TTATAGATAATAAGCCTACTACGAAACTAAGCAGCTTCCTATACTTTTGTATTCTTTTGAACCATCCTATTAAATTTACCAGTTTTAGTATATTATTCGATGTTTTAAACAGTTTCTAGCGGTTCAGGTGTCATCTATTAATTCTCTAATCTTAAAGAACTACGAGTTATTGATAATAAGCCTACTACGAAAGTAAGCATCTACCTATACTTTTGTGTATTCTTTTGAACCATCCTCTTAAATTTATCAGTTTAAGTTTATTATTAAAAATTTTAGTTAAAAAGTTTCTAGCGCTCCTGGTGACATCTATTAATTATTTAATCTTAATGAACTATGAGTTATTGATAATAAGCCTACTACGAAACTAATCAGTCACCTATACTTATGCGTATTCTTTTGAACCATCCTCTTAAGTTTACTAGTTTTAGTATATTATTAGATGTTTTAAACAGTTTCTAGCTGTCCAGGTGACATCTATTAATTCTCTAATCTTAAAGAACTATGAGTTTTAGATAATAAGCATACTACGAATCTAAGCAGCTGCCTATACTTTTGTGTATTCTTTTGAACCATCCTCTTAAATTTAACAGTTTAAGTTTATTACTAGATGTTTTTTTTAAACAGTTTCTAGCGGTCCAGGTGACATCTATTAATTTTCTAATCTTAAAGAACCATGAGTTATTGATAATAAGCCTGCTACGAAACTAAGCAGCTGCCTATACTTTTGAGTATTCTTTTGAACCATCCTCTTAAGTTTACTAGTTT
>NW_020626479.1:0-1138 GCF_003573695.1 Papaver somniferum | reverse complement strand
TAGCGTTCCAGGTGACATCTATTAACTCTTTAATTTTAGAGGACTATGAGTTATTGATAACAATCCTACTATGAAACTAAGCATTCTCCTATAATTATGTGTATTCTTTTGAACCATCTTCTTAAATGTACAAGTTTTTGTATATTATTAGATGTTTTAAACAGTTTCTAGCATTCCAGGTGACATCTATTCATTTTTTAACTTTAGAGGACTATGAGTTATTAATATCAAGCCTACTATGAAACTAAGCATTCACCTATACTTCTGTGTATTCTTTTGAACCGTCCTCTTAAATATACCAGTTTTTGTATATTATTAAATGCTTTAAACAGTTTCTAGTGTTCCAGGTGATATCTATTAATTCTTTAATTTTAGAGGACTATGAGTTATTGATAACAAGCCTACTATGAAACTAAGCATTCACCTATACTTCTGTTTATTCTTTTGAACCGTCCTCTTGAATATACCCGTTTTTGTATATTATTAAATGCATTAAACAGTTTCTAGCGTTCCAGGTGACATCTATTAACCCTTTAATTTTAGAGGACTATGAGTTATTGATAACAATCCTACTATGAAACTAAGCATTCTCCTATAATTATGTGTATTCTTTTGAACCATCCTCTTAAATGTACCAGTTTTTGTATATTATTAGACGTTTTAAACAGTTTCTATCGTTCAGATGAAAATGAACATGATTATGACAATGATGAAACTTATGATGATTATGAAGATGAATTCAAGGGGCACTATGATTTGACTAAAATAATTGATGATCTCATTCCCAAGAAGAGGAATTTTAGAGTTGGAAATAAGGGGCGAAAACGTTATTAGTTTTCTTCTTTATGCTATTTTTTAGTGCTTACGAGTTTATTTTATGCGTTTTTTAGAGTTTTTTTGCCCCTTTGGTTTATGGGGGTGTGGAGGCCTAGCGCCTCCCATTTTGTAATTCTTGTAATTACGTTTTTTGCTTTAATAAACCATTTTGACCTAGCAAAAAAAAATTCTATCGTTCCAGGTGATATCTATTAATTCTTTAATTTTAGAGGACTATGAGTTATTGATAACAAGCCTACTATGAAACTAAGCATTCACCTATACTTCTGTGTATTCTTTTGAACCATCCTCTTAAATGTAC
>NW_020626478.1:0-446 GCF_003573695.1 Papaver somniferum | reverse complement strand
GCGTGAGCCAAGTCCACGAACTGGCGGAAGTTCTCGTCCCGAGAATTTCTGCTGGAGTTTGTGAACTCCGTCCGGGAACTTAAGTACGCGAACCCAGTCCGCGAACTTGAGTAGGTTATATCTAAAAACGATGTTTGTGAAATTATTTTTATATAAACTAAGGAATGCAAATTGCAAACCGTGGCTATATAGTTCATGAACCGATTTGAGTGAATCAAATCGTTGTTGCTTCGATTGTGTCTTGTGTAGTTACATAATGTTTCCTTGCAATTGAACAACTCTCTAACTAGTTCATTTGAGTCATTTGAACTAGTTATGGTGAAGAAGAATATGGTCGATATGAAAGTGATCATATGGCTAACCATTTGGTTGACTATTTTTGAACCAACAAATGTACAAGCTTGGGTACGGTTACACAAGCCTAGAAACGTGCATTTCATTTGTGT
>NW_020626477.1:0-539 GCF_003573695.1 Papaver somniferum | reverse complement strand
CCAATCTTGGAGATTGTGGTTGCGTTGTTGGTTCATCCTTGATTTTAGGTTATTTGGTGCATGGGCTTTCTGATTGGGATGATGATATGTTGTGGATGCTTGCATGGTCGAAATCTTCTGGAGCCATTGGGTGAAGTAGATGAGCTGAGAGCGTTCCGTTACCGATGTGCTGCTATCAAGTCTTTAAGGATTTTGTTCCAAGCGACATCTTGTGCACCATCTTCTGAATCGTGGACTATTGCATGGAACGGGATGTGGTGAGCAGTCCCCAGTTATACTTATGTTAGATCCGATGGTGTGTCCAGATATGTGAATGTATCTCTGTGGCGTACTTTTGGGGTCTTTGATGCGCGTGTACGTCTTCATGTTGAGAAATTCTTGCGGCTCGTAAAACTTAGACAGGGATGATTTTGAAATCGGGAATAACCTGGTTGAGGGCAGTGAAGGCACCCCATTCTGGTGGTCCCCATGTGTCATTATCCTGAGCTTATTTTCTCGTGGAAGTGCTTCTGCTGCATTCGCTGGTAAGGTGGTGTCTG
>NW_020626476.1:0-465 GCF_003573695.1 Papaver somniferum | reverse complement strand
AATTGCTTGCCCACGCCAAATTTCTAAGATTCATCCGATTTGTCTCAGCTAGCATCTTAGAGGTTTTTTTACCTGCGTACTGATGTCACTGATCACCTGAATTAACAAAAAAGAGATCATGGAATGTCAAAGATATTGTTCTGTAAGAAAAACAAACAATTATAAACACAAACCATTGATAAAATTAACACGGAAAACAATATCTTTGAACCCATCTTCATCGAATCCTCTTAATTTCGTTCTCCTATAATCTCTCTAAACTCAGAATCTATGATTCTACTATCCTATTTATCCTTCAAAATTTAAATCTTTGACGATGACATCAGTGTAATCAACTAGTACAAATTGTACAATTATGAATTATAAGATGAGAAGTAAACTAATAATAGATAAACCGAAGCAATCAAAGAAGAAAATGAAGTTTCTCTTAAGGATTGAGAGAGAATACTGGATATAAACATAACC
>NW_020626475.1:0-1028 GCF_003573695.1 Papaver somniferum | reverse complement strand
TGACCCTACATTCCTTTTTACTTCTCTGAAACTCTATTCATCTTAAGACTGCCTGTTGAGCTTATATTGTGATTTCCTCTCACAAACCCATACACGTATCGAGACTCCAAGCATCATGAGTTCTGATGGAAAAGATGTTAATATGATTGTTAAGCCATCAATCATGAAGGAAAAAGAAAAATATCCATTGCCTCCAACTTTGAAAAGAAAAAGAAGGAATGTGAGGAAGCCAAGAGTTGTTCCTTCAAATTCTCAGAAGTTTTCTGATGTTCTTGAAGAGTTGAAGGAAACAAGAAAGGAGATTAAGAAAATAAAGGATTTTGTTATGAGAACTCTCGAAATTCAGAAGGCCCTGGTTCGACATCATCAGCCTAGAAGGTTTGTTGGAATTGACTCCTTTCTCCATAAACCCTATGTATCTATGGCTGTTGACAACAAGGAGTTCGGGGACGATAAAGAATTCTTCAGAGGTCTCAATGTCTAGTAAATCTTCTTTTAGAGAATTTATTTCTTGTGTTTTTATAAGAATAACTAGGGTTTGGAATAGCCATTATAGTGAGTACACATATCTATGTCCAACGATTTTTCATCTTCATGTTTTTAGATTTATTTAATTTTTAAGTTTTTGGAAGATGATTTCTGCAATTTTAATCTTTATGATTTTATATATTACAAATTGTTATATGTTATAGGATATGTTTTTTACGTCCGTGAACCTGTGACTGTCCCATACTTGTTCAAAAGTTATCTCTATTATGTCGGTATGAATGTATTGATGGAAGATAGAATGAACTTTTGACATTACAAAAGTTAAAGCCTTTTATGTCATTATTTGATGGAAGAAAGGATAAAACTTTTGTACAAGGATTAAGTCTATTATATGTTATTGTGCAAATAGTGATGAAAAATAGAATGAATCCTTGTTTATTCCGCAGTATTGGTCGATCTCCGATCCACATTTTTGTGCATATACTGTGTTGCTCCATAAGGTTTCTTATGTTTGAGCATAACCGATTGAGTTGATCATT
>NW_020626474.1:0-659 GCF_003573695.1 Papaver somniferum | reverse complement strand
GGAATCAATCTGTTTTTGGCAATGTCAATGCTAGATTAAAGCAAGCAACTCGTAAGTTTGAGGTAGCTAGTAGGAATTCAGATGATGATCCTTTTGATGTTTCTAAACTTAATAATATGAAGGATGCTCTTGTTGAGGTTCAAGATATTCAAAGGCAGCAGAATATTATGTTAAAGCAAAAATCTAGAAATAAGTGGTTGTTGGAGGGTTCTAGTAACACTTCTTTCTTTCACAACTCTATTAAAATTCGTAGAAGTGCTAATACAATCTCGGAGCTGGTTGCTGAAGATGGGAGTACTATTACTGATCCGGTTCATCTTAGTTCTCATGTGGTTTCTTATTATCAGGCTAAATTCAATGGTGAGGATAGTCAGGTAAGTGAAACTCTTTTTGATTATGATCATGATTCTATTACTGAGGAAGAGTCGCATATATTGGATGCTATTCCTACTTGTGATGAGATTAAACAGGCGGTTTTTTATTTGGGAGCTTATAGTGCGCCTGGTCCGGATGGTTTCTCGGGGTGTTTTTATAGACATTGTTGGGATATTATTCATAGGGATCTGATTTTAGCGGTTACTTATTGCTGGTCTTCTAAAACCATTCCTAATGGGGTTAATTCTAGTCTTATTCTTTTGCTTGCAAAGGTTAGGGGAGCT
>NW_020626473.1:0-510 GCF_003573695.1 Papaver somniferum | reverse complement strand
TTTAAGGAAATGTTTGAATACCTGTGCATAAATCCTGTCAATGGTATCAGCAGAACTATCAAAAGTCTTAAGGAGATAATCAGTACCCCACTTGATAATCTCCTTTACATGGTTAAGCTCACCAGCAGCTTTGTATTTTCCACTGTATTCAATTACACTCCAACTCAACATAGTCATTGCAAAAGATTGTGGAAAGTTGAACTTGATAGCATCTCCACCATCACAGAAACCACCTACTAGATTTTGGCCAATAAACCCGTCTTTCATACCAGAATCTCCTCTCCAAGAAACATTATTATGCTTAGGGAGAGGTCCAGCTACAAGGATATGAAAATGGAATTACATTAACGAACCAAACAAACATATCAGTCGGTAATAAAACCATTTAAATTCTGAATGAAGAATACTTACAGCGTTGAGCATTGAAGAACATGAGAGCTTTACGAAGAGCTTGAGTGTATTTATCAGGCTGAGGCTGCTTTCGAGGCATAACCTTTCTGATAATGGATA
>NW_020626472.1:0-745 GCF_003573695.1 Papaver somniferum | reverse complement strand
CTTTTCTTTTATAATATAATATAATATAATATCTTAGTTTAAATATAATATTAGTAATTAATAAAAATATAAAATCCCAAAATGGGAACGTACGGGGCGGGTATGGGGCGGGGATCTAGAATCCCATCCCCGCCCCATCCCCGCTTCACTAATTTCGAGTATTACCCAACCCCAACCCCAACCCCAACCCCGTTTGTACGGGTAAAATCCTACCCAATAAGAACGGGTACCCACGGAGATGGGTTTGGATGGGGCAAATGGCCATCCCTACTTACAATGCGGAGTAGCTTGAAGGTCTGGAGCAAAAAATGACCTCACAATATAGGTTTTCTCCTATAGCAAGCTTCGTCAGACAGCCTCCCCACTTTGGATAACCTCCATAAAATAAATAGCTGCCTCTTTTCTCCTAGTGGAAATCCGATATTAAATATTTTCCCCTTCTACCGTCAACTGCCAGAGAATGCTTCTACGTTAGGAGCATATGGTCTTATTTCTTCGATGCGGCTGGTATGAGCTGTAACACTGCTCCTTCGATTATCAACCTCATCTCCAATTGGACTACTTCCATTCTCTCCGGTACTGCAAAAGAGCTCTGGAGCAGACTTTATGCGGTTGTTTTTTGGTCTCTGTGGCTAAAAAAAAATGAAAGACACTTCAGCAAAAAAAGAGAAAACTATTGCTGCAATATCGCTGGAAGTTAAGCTTAAGATTTTCTCGTGGTCAGCTCCCAGGCTTGTATGTCTAA
>NW_020626471.1:0-489 GCF_003573695.1 Papaver somniferum | reverse complement strand
TCCTAACAAATTTCATCTATTTGAATCAAATTGAAAGACAAAGCCAATACAAAAATAAAGAGTTCATAAAAATGTTGAATTTTTTATATGTTAACTCAAAAAAGTCTACACTCTTCGTTATAAGTTAGAAGTTGATTTCTGAGACTAAATTGTAAACTAGATAAACTCATCTTTAACAGAAAATTTTTGAAAAATATATTGTAATCTCAATTAATATGTTCTTAGGCAGTACGTCTAGTAAAAATTGCATTTCTATGTACGTTGATTCAAAAATATATGAAGGAAGTCAAATTTCTCTATAGAAGAAAGACGAAAGACCAAGCAGAACTAACCAAAATCCTAACAAATTTCATCTATCTTGAATCAAATAGAAAGATAAAGCCAACACAAAAAGAAAGTGTTCATAAAAATGTTGAATTTTATATATGTTAACTCAAAAAGTCTACACACTTCGTTATAAGTCGGAAATTGATTTCTGAGACTAAATTA
>NW_020626470.1:0-898 GCF_003573695.1 Papaver somniferum | reverse complement strand
TTGTCTTATTTTCCAGGCTTTTCACAGTTGTCCTTGTCTTGTCGCGCGGCTACTTTCTTCTTCGTGTAACTTTGTTCAGGATGGTTATCGCCTTGTTTCTGTCGTGTCTTTCTTCTTCGTGTTTCTGTTTCTAACTCGCTTGATCATTCTTCGCCTTACTTATTAATAATCATTTGTCTCTTCGTGCTTAAGGTCATCTTTGATGAAGCGAAGTTGTAATTCTTTCTTGTGCGATATTTCGCCCCTACAAACAGAAAACGTCAGTTTTCAATTCCAAGTAGTCCTAACCCCTAAACATGAGACGATACATGTACGGAAAACATCAATTTCCAATTCCAAGTAAACCTAACCCCTAAACATGAGACTATACATGAACAAACAACATCAATTTTCAATTCCAAGTAGTCCTAAACCCTAACACAGGAATAAACGAAAATAAAACCAAATTCAAACAATTTAGGAGAAGAACAGTACTATCAACTCCAAAAGAAACATCCCCAATTGTTATCATACCTAATCCATCCTTGACATCAATATCAACTCCAATTTCCTCAACCAAGTATTCAAGAGCTTTATCACTCCCTCCAGAAGCAGCAAAATAAAAAGCTCTTCTTCCATCTCAGTCTTTAGTATTCTCATCTCTGCTGCTATTCCATCTCCATGTAGCAAAACTCTGATCTAAACACAAATATAAGATCATCAAATTCATAACCAATAATTTAAGAAAAAGATCATTAAAATACACCAGAAATCGGAGGGTTTCTGTACACACCAATAAAGAGGAAGATGAAGATAAAAGAAAGAGGGTTTTGGCTTTTGGAAAATGAAAGGAGGAAGTGAGAGAAGGGGAAGAAAAATTGTTTTAAAAAGAGCGCCAACGATTTGACAGACTCAGACA
>NW_020626469.1:0-359 GCF_003573695.1 Papaver somniferum | reverse complement strand
ATTCTTTTCCTTCTCCAAGGTGCCTCGGAACATATTCATCAAAGCTGTAATGTTGATCTGTCTTGTTCTATAACTTGCATGCCTCCTAAACTCTGCTGTTGTTGTCTCTTCATCCCAACCTAAGCACTTGTTAGTTAGAGAATAAAGTTGTGCCCAACTTAACTACTTTGTGTAGTTAAACTTCACAGCTGTGCCTTGATCGGGAAGGTTAAGAATCTGCACAACATCATCCGGGGTAATCGTCATCTCCCCAAATGGCAGATGGAAAGTATCGGTCTCAGGATACATTCTCTCCACGAACGCCGATATGGCCACACGATCATGTTCCAACAATGAATTCTCGGCGGCATTAGCTAACC
>NW_020626468.1:0-621 GCF_003573695.1 Papaver somniferum | reverse complement strand
AAATCAAGGTGAACAGGAACCAATTGATAAACCGGACTTATATTCCCGAAGAACAGCCTAGTATTATCAATCACCTCACAATAATCTAAATCGTATGGTAGCGAAACTAGATATTGTGGAATCACAAACGATGAGATGAAGATGTTTGTGATTTCTTTTTATCTTGTCCTATCGGAGATAATCTCAAGTCAATTATTTCAATTGAACTCGTACGATAGAAAATGGATATATTAGATCGCTCAACTACAAGAGAAGTAGTTTCGTCTGGCTTCACAATCCCAATGAAGTCTTTAAGTCGTTAACCGACAGGGTCTCAAGAAGAAACCTACGGTTAAAGGAGAATCGACTCTAACAAAACCAACTAGTATCACATAGGAGGTGTGGGGATTAGTTTTTGCAGTTGCTAGATGTCTCCCTTATATAGTTTTCAAATCAGGGTTTGCAATCCAAGTTACCTTGGTAAAAAAGCATTCAATATTCACCGTTAGATGAAAAACCTGACTTATCCAAGCTAATATCTTTCAACCGTTAGATCGAAACTTAGCTTGTCTCACACACAAATGAAATGTATTCATTTAGGTTTGAGTAACCGTACCTAAACGTGTACATTGGGTTGGTTCA
>NW_020626467.1:0-479 GCF_003573695.1 Papaver somniferum | reverse complement strand
TGCAAATCTTAGCCGCCCAAGGTCGCCAAACAACGCATGGTAACCTTTGGCCCAAAACCCTGGTTTTGGCCACGCCAAACCGCGCCAATGCATGCCATGCCACATGTGCCAATGGCATGCCAATCACCGTGTCGCGCCATACCATGTCGGCCTTCCCTATGCTGCTACCAAAACGAAGGCGTGCGATGTTCAAAGGCCAGACTTCTATCTTAGATGCAAATCTTAGCCGTCCAAGGTCGCCAAACGACGCATGGTAACCGTTGGCCCAAAACCCTAGTTTTGGCCACGCCAAACCGCGCCAAGGCATGCCATGCCACATGTGCCAATTGCATGCCAACCACCTTGCCGCGCGATACCATGCCGTCATTTCCTATGCGGCTACTAAAACGAAGGTGTGCGATGATCAACGGCCACCCTTCCACCTTGGATGCACATCTTAGCCTTCCAAGGTCGCCAAACAGCGTATGGTAACCTTTGGC
>NW_020626465.1:0-437 GCF_003573695.1 Papaver somniferum | reverse complement strand
AAGTAACCGAACTCATCTGAAGGTGCTGTTCGGTTTCCTTGTGAGATGAACAAGTAACCGAACTAGTTTGAAGATGTAGTTCGGTTACTTGATCCAAACACGCAGGTTACCGAACTCCATATCAATGGAAATTCTGGCATGCGAACCTTCTCCCAACCAGCAGTTCGGTTACCTGACATTTTTGACAGTTAACCGAACCTTCTCCTGGATGTTTTAGCATGTTTTCATTCTTTCTATGTTTTTAACCCTACAGTTCTGTTACATGGAGGTTTTACAATTTCTTTGCGATCGAACCGAACTCATAGGTCAGAGTTCGGTTTTAAGACTAATAAAACCAATGGGAAAAGTGGTAAGGTTCGGTTACATCCTCAAAATTGCTTTCTATTTTTTTTAACCCTACAGTTCGGTTACATGGAAATTTTACAATTTCTTTGCGA
>NW_020626464.1:0-297 GCF_003573695.1 Papaver somniferum | reverse complement strand
TTTTTTTGTATATAGCTTTTATATATTTTTTTTAGAATTTGTAAATAGGCTTTATTTTTCATAATTTTTGTAATTTTTGGACTTTTTATTTGGACTTTATTTTGGACTTTTGGACATTTTTATTTTTAAACCCTACGGAAGGGTATCCTTAAATACAAACTGTTTGCAAGGAAGGACGGTGATTACAATATCACCTCGGCCCCTCGGGTTCGCACACGGCATAGGAGTCGTGGCCCGAGTCGACGACAACGGTTCATCGCCCGTCTGGTACGGGAGGTAAGTCCAATCGAAACACCC
>NW_020626463.1:0-595 GCF_003573695.1 Papaver somniferum | reverse complement strand
CACTGGTACAACTTCCAAAATCCTTGTGTAAGGTTCAAATGTGTCAACTGACACCAACACACCGTATGGTATTTCAAATACCTTTTAAAGATGCAATGTGCTTCAACATGTGCTTCACAAATTCAATCCCATAATAGGGCTGCAACCGTGTCTTAGAAAAAACACCAACATACTAATGCATCTAAAGATGCTGCAAACGTAAGTCATTGATTTCTGTTCTTCAATCCTTTCATCACTGCAACTGCATTGGAAGACTTCTTTAAACAACTGTAAACCCCACAGAGTTAAATGGATCTAATGATTTCAGATTCTTATTCAAACTACGGTACACTCCGAACAACTTCAAACTTCTCGAGTTGCACCTAAGTACTTCAAACGAATGCTTAATATCTTCAACTTCAAACTCCAACTCCTAAAATTCAGAAACCATTCCCTAGAGGATGCACATGATACACAAACATTCAAACACTCGAGAACTTTCAAATATTCTTCATCAACATTAGATCTTTATGTTCCAACATTCACGTCTGAACTTGAAACTTCTTTCCTGTTTTCCAATGCTTTTTCTTATGAAAAAGCAATTCAATTCAATTCA
>NW_020626462.1:0-1218 GCF_003573695.1 Papaver somniferum | reverse complement strand
GTCTCGATCATTGTTATACAATATCATAGTATTATTACACAGTGTCAAAGTCCAATTGTATCACAACTTCAACAATAATACTATGGTGATATGTATCACTCCCCCTTAGTCAATACTCCATCTCACATGGAAACCACTCCCTTTTACACAATGATCCGTAAACCATATATATTTGTAGTGTGAACTACATATTAATTCTCCTCCTTTTTGTCAATAAAATTGGCAAAGGTACAAGAACGGGATCATAATGAAATTTCCGAAAGAGATATTTCATGACTAAAAGAAAAAATACATACCAACTAATTTAGATGCAATCATAAAGCCGAAGCTAATGCATTCATCAAGGAGTTTAAATATACAAGATAACCCCTATAAAATTCCACAGCCTCACACCCATCAATATATGACCATTAAGCACAAGTTCAAAAGAACTCACCCCCATTTGATGTCATTCTCGAAAGAGCAACAAGAGCGACCTTAATTTCAAAATAAAAGTAGGATTTTTGTTGGACACCAAAAACCATGAGAATGATTTTCTATATCCAAAAACTCAATCAAATTAATCACAAGTAAACCCATGATTAATTTAATCTAAATACACAACCAAATTAAACACAAAAAGTGATCAATTCAATTAATTGTGCTCAACATAAGAGAACTTATGGAGACACGAAAATACTCAACTAGATTAATTACAAGAGAATCCCTAATTAATCTAATTGGAATACACAACCAAACTAATTACAAAAGTAATCAATTTAATTGTCATTTGTTTTGCTCGACATGAGAAAAATTACGGAGCAAAAACTAAATAACCAAACAAGATGATTAATTTAGTTCAATATGCTCGACATAACATATCTCACGGAACAACAACTAAGCTAATAAAATCAACTTGGTTTTATCATGATCAACATAAGATACATTACGGAGCCTCACAGTAATACATAAAAAAATGGATCAAGGATGATCAATACTGCGGAATACACAAGAACTCATTCTATCTTCAATCACTATTTGCATAACGACAATAATAGACATAATCCCTGAAAACAAAAGATTTTAACCTATATTCCATCAAATGTTTGAAAATATAGGCTTAACTTTTGTATTTGTCAAAAGTCCATTCATTCTTTTACCAGTACGTGAATACCGAACACGAACGACTTTACTTTTGACAAAGTATGGGACAAATATAGTTCACGGACGTAAACACCA
>NW_020626461.1:0-558 GCF_003573695.1 Papaver somniferum | reverse complement strand
TTTTCCTCTTGGTGTTGAGACGTGCAAATTCCTCAACACCACTACTGTGTTTCTAGGCATGCTTCCTCAATATATTTTCTTCTTGGTGTTGAGACGTGCAAATTCCTCAACACCACTACTGTATTTCTAGGCATGCTTTCTCAACACATTCTTCCTCTTGGTGTTGAGACGTGCAAATTCCTCAACACCACCACTGTGTTGCTAGGCATGATTCCTCAACACATTTTCCTCTCGGTGTTGAGATTTGCAAATTACTCAACACCACTACCGTGCTGTTAGGCATGCTTCCTCGACACATTCTTCCTCTTGGTGTTGAGACGTGCAAATTCCTCAACACCACTACTGTGTTGCTAGGCATGCTTCCTCAACATATTTTCCTCTTGGTGTTGAGACTTGCCAATTACTCAACACCATTACGGTGTTTCTAGGCATGCTTCCTCGGCACATTCTTCCTCTTGGTGTTGAGACGTGCAAATTCCTCAACACCACTACTGTGTTTCTAGGCATGCTTCCTCAACACATTCTTCCTCTTGGTATTGAGACGTGCAAATTCCTCAA
>NW_020626460.1:0-587 GCF_003573695.1 Papaver somniferum | reverse complement strand
AACCCTTTCCCATAGATTTTACAAAAGTAGTGAATTTCTTTATATAATGGAATAAAACAATTTAAGAAGAAAAACTCCCCGATGTGGGACTAAAAGGTTTATATAGTTTCTTAAAACTACTAAAAATTGGAAACTCCACGATGTGGGACTAAAAAGTTTCATTCACAAAATAAAATAATAAATTATAATCTTTTTATTAAAACTTTAAAAAATTATTTTTTTATTAATCGTTTTCCAACATTTATCTCTTAAACTATATCACAGTTTTTCGTAAACTTTATATCGTTGAAAAAATTTTTAAAACACCTACATAACAAATATAAACATAACTATCAAATTATACATATTTCTTATAATAACAAAAAAGGTCATCTATTTATGGGACAAAATTTAAAACCAAATAGGTCATCTAATTAGGGACGGAGGGAGTAGTTGATATACGGAAAACATGTTATTAAACCTTTAACAAATGGAAAGCAAATTTCACAACCAAGAACACAAATCAAACCAATCCACAGAAAACACATTTCTTTATGGATATCGACACCGGATTTTGAAGTTAAAAAAATGTAATCCAAACCCTAGTG
>NW_020626459.1:0-262 GCF_003573695.1 Papaver somniferum | reverse complement strand
TGCAACCTGAGTTAAGTGATAGGTTGAAATTTCATCCAATCTGATATATTTGACACCTCGAACCTCGCTCAGACGAGAACATCGGGACTGTATATGGTAATCTTGCAACCTGAGTTAAGTGATAGGATGTGGTTTCATCCAATCTGATATATTTGACACCTTGAACCTCGCACAGACCAGACATCGGATCTGTATATGGTAATCTTGCAACCTGAGTTAAGTGATAGGTTGTAGTTTCATCCAATATGATATATTTGACACC
>NW_020626458.1:0-257 GCF_003573695.1 Papaver somniferum | reverse complement strand
TATATATATAAGTGGTTATTATGTTGGTTTTAAATTAAATTAGGTTAAGAGTAGGTTAGTCATTTCAATGTTTTAGGACACCCCTTATCACTATAGGGAAGGTGGCCTAATACAACTATGGTCCCCTCAAAAAAAATCATGGTCCCTAAAAAATCATTCTAATTCTTTGGGCTTCTTGTGCTAAATTGGGGGTTCTTACCCTTGAGAAGGGCACCCGTTAGGGTTTAGAATGTACCTATATATAAGCTAGCTACACC
>NW_020626457.1:0-297 GCF_003573695.1 Papaver somniferum | reverse complement strand
GTGTGATCGTCTATGGATACGAGATCGAGACAATACAACAACGAAGTATGTTTACTTGATACAAAGGTTCGGACTTAACCAAACACAATAAGATTGCTTATCAAGTAAATAGGAATTAATGTTTGTGTAATTTACTTTAGTTATAATAAAACAATTAAATTGCGGAAATATAAAGTAAATGACACAACAAGATTTTGTTAACAAGGAAACCGCAAATGCAGAAAAACCCCGGGACCTTGTCCAGAATTGAATACTCTCAGGATTAAGCCGCTACACAAAATTACACCTAACTTCGTA
>NW_020626456.1:0-728 GCF_003573695.1 Papaver somniferum | reverse complement strand
TCTGGAATCAAAATCCATCTACACGTCCAGAGACGTTGTATTTCATGAGAATACTTTTTCTTTTCATGATGTTGTGAACAAACTCAATCCCACTTTTTCTGTACGTGTTCAACAATCTGAGTACATTGATTTCGATCCAAGTTTTTCATCTCCATCTTCTTCCACTATGGACCCCTGCACTACATCATCGGCTCCACGTGTTTTTCCTAACCCCGACGAGTTTTCTGAACAAAGTTCAACAGACACTACGACCACATCAGTTGTGGTATCTCATGCACCGTCATCATTACATATTGATTCTTCACGTCCTGTAATATCGTCTAATTATTCTGAGACTTCAAATCCTTCTGTTGGGCCAACACCAGTTGTGAATCCTAGGCCAATTCGTTCCAGGAATCCTCCTGGATACTTGAAGGACTATCGTTGTGCTGCAACAAGATGTCCCTCTACATCATTCCATCCTATGACTGATTATATATCATTAGATACTTTCAATCCAACTCATAAAGCCTTTTTGGCTGTTTTTGTCCTCACAGCTGAACCAAAATCCTTTTCTCAGGCCATTCAATGTCTTAAATAGCGCGCAACTATGGCCAAAGAAATCCTTGCTTTACAAGCAAATAATACTTGGGTTGAGGTTGATTTACCACCTGGTAAGACGGCAATTGGATGCAAGTGGATCTTCAAAATCAAGTTTAATTCTGATGGCACCATTGAACGTTACAAGG
>NW_020626455.1:0-415 GCF_003573695.1 Papaver somniferum | reverse complement strand
GTAATCCTCACCTACACCATAATCGGTGTCTCAAAAAGCTGAATAGTGTATCGGGCATATAGGCTCAGTGGGCTTTGTTCAAATCCATTTGGAATATTTCAAACGGGCATTTTAGTAAAGAATGATTTTTTAGGGACCATATATGGTTTTTTCGAGGGGATCATGGTTTTATTAGGGCACCTTCCCTATAGTTATATGAGGTGTCCTAAAGTATTAAAATGACTAACCTACCCTTAACCTAATTTAATTTACAACCAACCTAATAACCACCTATATATATAACCACCACCTCCTCCCACCACCACCACCCACCGCCGTCGCCGCCCATCACCGCCGATTACCACTGCCACCACCACCTCCGATTATCACCACCACCAACCACCAATTACCACCACCACCTCCACCCACCACCACC
>NW_020626454.1:0-588 GCF_003573695.1 Papaver somniferum | reverse complement strand
GTCCAAAAAGCTAGGAATGGGCTCAAGGAGGAAGAATTGTTCTTAAAGAAGATATGGGCTTGGCATACCCAAGGCCCAAAAACCTTACCCAAACCCATTTTCTATATCCATACCCGTCTCCATTCTCAACCGTTAGATTGGATCCAACTCATCATCCTACGGTCGCTCATTCATAGAGCATCAAAATCTGAAGTCTCTGCCAAACACCACAGCGCTTAAATTCCAAGCCTTCAGATTTGATCACATTTAGATCCAACGGTCTCTTCTATGCATGTGCATCAAATCGGAAATCCCTGCTTTACAACAAAGAACCTATATCTAATCTTCACCGTCTATTTCGTTGTATCTCTGCATCCGACGGTCGGTACTAGCCTCTTCATTTATCGCCGTTAGATCTACCAACCATCTTCACATCCAACGTGTTTCCTCGCTAGACATCAAAGTTTAATAAACTCGCCTCACACCAAAATAACCCTAGGATATATAACCCAAAAAAAACAAAAGAAACCCTAACATTTCTTCTCTTCTTCTTCTCTTTCTTCTCCCACTCCTCCACAGCCGTACACCACCTTCTCCATGTCCGCCACC
>NW_020626453.1:0-380 GCF_003573695.1 Papaver somniferum | reverse complement strand
GATATTCACCACGAGAAACAACATTCAAAGTAGCAGATTCAATTGAAGGAGTATAAGATGAGTTTATACCTTGCTGCTCCTCCTCCTTCCTGACATGGTTGTAAATCTTAGTAGAAAGATGGCATGGGATCCATGAGAAGAATCTGGATACGCAAAGGAGAGAAGCGATCATGAAACCCTTGCAAGAACTTCATGGATTTATCCTGGTTGTGGTTGTTGACGTAGTTCTTGCCGACTCCACATATGCAGGGTTCAACAGGACAAAAAACATCCAACTGATCCCAAAGGGATTTGAGCCGAGTGCAGTACATCGCCACGCTGAGATCAGGGGCGGAAGCATGTGCAGGCTCCCCCTGGCTTGGGCCACCCCTAAGAAAGAA
>NW_020626452.1:0-590 GCF_003573695.1 Papaver somniferum | reverse complement strand
GGGATGAAGTAGATGTTTGTGACAAGCTTCTGTTCTCCAGTCTTGCTCTGAAATAGAATTGATCATTTCCCTTCAATTTCTACAGAAGATCCATCCCCAAACTTCACTTGTCCTTTGATTTTCTCATTGAGTTCAGAAAAGTAGTGTCTCTTACCAGCCATGTGATTGCTGGCTCCATTATCTAAATACCAGATTCCTTCTTCTCCATCCTTTGATTCATAGTTCTTTGGTATTAGTTTCCCTTCGTTTAAGAATACAACTCCGTGCATGAAAAGAGATGTATCTTCTTCCCTTGTTTCATTCTTGTTTGCTTCTTCCATCTTTTGTATTCTTTCAGGGCATACAGAGGAGAAGTGTCCTGGTTTATCACATCTGTAACAAATAATGTTTGATCTATCCTTCTTTTCTTTCCCTTGGTTTTGATCATTCTGACTTGTTGTTCTATCTTGTGAGTTAAACCTTCCTCCCCTTCCTCGGCCTCTGTTTACTCTACCACCTCTTCCACGACCTCTTCCTCTTGTCGCAGAGTTTTGTTGGTAAGATTTTGTGTACAAGAGTTTTCCTTGAGTTTCTCCATTGTTTTCTTCATC
>NW_020626451.1:0-748 GCF_003573695.1 Papaver somniferum | reverse complement strand
CATCAAAATCTGAAGTCTCTGCCGAGCACCACAGCGCTGAAATTCCAAGCCTTCAGATTAGATGGTAGTTGAATCCAACGGTCGCTCCCTTGCTGTGCATCGAAGATTGATATCTCCGCCTTAACACTACAACACCTAACCTCGATATTCAACGTTGATTTTGTTGTATCAAAGCATCCGACGGTCGATACCAGCCTCTTCAGGTATCACCGTCCGATCCACCTACCAGCTTCGCATCCAGTGACTCAGCGTCGCAGAACATCAAACTCAATACACCCGCCTCACACCTTAGCGACCGACCCATCCACCTAACCAAACACCCCCTTCTCTCCCAAACCATCGAACCCTTTCTTCTCCACCTTACCCTGCTGCAAACCACCTCTCCCTGCAACCGTACCACCACCTTCTTCACCTTCACTGCCACCACCACACCTCCACCAAAGCTCCTTACAAACGCAACCCACCTTCACCACCAACTATCATGATGATTTTCAATCCCTTCATCAACATCACACGACCTCAGTGACGTGTGGGATTGGTGAGAGTGATTGCATGTCATCAATCAAGGACAACAAGGCTATGGAGAGGTAGAGAAAGAGAATTGGCATCATGGGTTGCGACTATCACGATGAATTAGGTAATTGAGACAACCTAATTTCTATTTTTGTAATTTGGGGAAGAACAAACCCTAATTTTGGGGGAATTAGGTATTTAGGGAAATTGTGTCTGAGAACTATAAATATGTACT
>NW_020626450.1:0-600 GCF_003573695.1 Papaver somniferum | reverse complement strand
TGTAGTTTTACGTCCAGGTTTGAATTAGTTACAACCGTAGAAGCTCATTTTTCGTCCAGGTTCCTTTTAATTCCAACCGTAGAATCTGATTTTATGTCCAGTTATCTTTTAATTCCAACTGTAGAAGTGATTTTACGTCCAAGTTTGGAATATTTCCAACCGTAGAAGTGATTTTACGTCTAGATTTGGATTATTTCCAGCCGAAGAAGTTTATTTTACGGCCAGTTTTTCTTCCCACAAAAACTTTGTCCCATAATTCAGTATATATCAAAATTCATTAATTTAATTTTTATCTAATTAAATTAAAATAAAATTAACTAAATAAGGGTTGTTTAGTCATTACAAAATTATTTGAGATAAGGGGTTTTTGATATTACTTATGGGTGACCCGTTTTTGTTCTATTAGGTGACGCCCCTCTAATGGAATGTGACGTCCCAATAATAACCTTCTTTTTTTGAGGGGACCATTCTTTTATTAGGCCACCTTCCCTATAGTGATAAGGGGTGTCCTAAAACGTTGAAATGACTAACCTACCCTTAACCTAATTTAATTTAAAACCAACCTAACAACCACCTATATATATAACCACCACCTCCACC
>NW_020626449.1:0-921 GCF_003573695.1 Papaver somniferum | reverse complement strand
AAGTTTTAAACCAGAAACGAGTGATGGAGAGGTATAAATTTGAATCTATCGCTGAAGAAGCACGTGTCGAGAAAGAAGTCTGGATGGATCAATTCAATCATCTTGATAATCTTTATTCCTATTCAACCGATCAAACTAATAATCTTACTAATGAAAATTTTCAACTCAATCAGCAACTTAATTCTTTAAATAATGAAATATCCCTTCTTTCGTACTCTTTGAATAAAGCTAACTTAAGAATCAAAACTTTGTCAGACAAAAACCATACTATATCTCAAGAGAAGCGGTCTTTTTCAAATAAAATGGCAACTTCTTCGCAACAACTCAATATTTATAAGAAAATATGTGATGATCAAGAAAAATCTATTCGCTCATTTAAAGAGAAACTTACAGAAGTATCTGAATCCTCTATAGCTGAGAAGGAGAAATTAATTCAAGGTAGAATAACTTTGAGTGTGAAAGTAAATCAGCTCAAAGATCGATACTCCCAATTGTCCGACTCTTATTCCTCCCTTGTAAAAGAAAAAGCCTATTTGATATCCAAAGAGAAAAGTATTCGGTATCGCCTGAAGAATATTGTTGGAGATAATTTTGATGTTGCGATGGATAATTTGGAGAACTGTTTTTAGAATTTGAATCAATATCTTCTTTCGAAAAAGGAAGGTAGTCATAAAATTTTGGATGCCTCCAACATTTTGGTTTTAATTTGTCCTTGAATCACCCATACTAATCACTATATTTTTTCTATTTCACAAAAGCTGATAAAATATCCCGCTCCACCATCTCTTCCTTGGAGGGTAGACTTGCGAAAGTACAAAAGGATAAGGTAAAACTCTCTTCTCTCATTACTGCTTCTCGTGATCGGGCGGATAGAAGACTCGATTACCTCGCCCATGTCAAGAATATTCAAAATAGGAATCA
>NW_020626448.1:0-748 GCF_003573695.1 Papaver somniferum | reverse complement strand
TTTTTTTTTTCTCTCTTTTACAAAATAAAGAAAATCTTCTTCTTCCGCTCCTTTAGCTTTGCTTTTCGCTCCCAAACTTTAAGTAAATCACCACAAGCTTTGGCAAATTTATCTCTCGCTCCAACTTCAAAAATCTGCAAGGAAACAAAAAAAAACCAAAAACGTAAAGAAGAACAAGAATAATAATAAAAAAAAAATCTAAAAAAAATGCTACTAAACACAAGTCCGCGTCGGCGGCGCCAAAAATTTGATGGTTTATCAAAAGTGATTATAGTAGTGGTAAAAACAGGGTCTTTTCAGACTTGTGAAGAAAACAATTTTTCTAGATTTAAATTAAACAGGCAAATAAATAAAATAGTTCAAACCTTTAGAGAAAATACCAAGACTAGGATTCCACCATTAACCAATTAAATAGTAAATTCTAAATAATATTCATGCAATTCTATCTTTAAAAATAATTCTAATATTTGCCTCAAATATATTTTTGAAGTAATAATTGTAATCACAAAGTATAAAACATCAAAAGTTTTTAAAACCCAGCATGCTTCATCAAAATAATTCACAACTATTCAATAAAAACTAATATTTTAAATTCAATTCCATGCAAATAATCAAATAATAATATTGCAAATAAATAATAAAATTAGAATTATACCAATCAATATGGACCAATGGCTTCCTCCGTCGTCTCGGCTAATGGGTTTAGCTTCTCATCCCAAAGACACACTCACAAGATGAATTCATGGCT
>NW_020626447.1:0-990 GCF_003573695.1 Papaver somniferum | reverse complement strand
TTCTACCAAGAACACAACAAGTTGTGAGCGGTTCTACTTTATCACACATATTGGTTGTTCATAAGATATGCAATGAATAACAAAACCAATAACTCCTGGCAATTTCCTTTTCAGTTCACAAAACAAGTTTATGAACTTACTTCCTTAGAATACATGTAAACATTGTTCCCTAGGATGAAATCCTCACCTTATACCCATACATAATCACAATAGCATTCAAATGATTATGGCGATGTCTTATCTACATAGTTTAATGGTTAAAAAATAAACCTCGTATTGTATTTCTTAATACTATGTCTATCTAGAGTTCAAACATGCTTCTAAGTTATGTTTTCAATATGCACGACTTGAAAGATACGATAGGGAATGAAACAGTTCAAGTCAAATATCACTAACCTCAAGTGGAAGGATGATTGTTGTTGTAGCTCCTCGCTTCTTCACATGTTCAAGACTTCGCAATAGTTGTAATGTCTCATATCCTAATGCTTTCAAGCTAAGCTATACAAAGTATAACTCTAGTACACAAGCGACTCTTAACATAAGTTTTGGTTCACTAAAATATGACAACCAAACTTGACATACCAACGCATGGTGGGTTCAACCGAGCAATGCTCTAACAATCTCCCCCTTTGTCAATTTTAGTGACGAAACTCTTACATCATATGGATAAACAATTTACAAGAATTCATTACACCCCGATTCAACAGCACAAAAAACCTGCTTACATTCAATCCTTGAAAATGTCGTTGTTGACATCATAATAACAAAGAAAAATACTCCCCCTAAGGAAGATAGGTAGATAATCAATCCGCACGGCTTTGTTATACCACAATATGACATGTTACTCCCCCTTAGTATGTGCTTTCACTCTTTCATTAGATATAACATTCAAGCACCAATGTTCTTTTCCCTAGCGATACCAATTGATATATACAAAGTAAGATAAAATCAATGCCAATATCACACGTTTACTCCATATATTTCTCCCCC
>NW_020626446.1:0-639 GCF_003573695.1 Papaver somniferum | reverse complement strand
CACAACCCACAAAAGAAAATAAAAATAACAATACAAATAATTACATGCCCATAAAAAAAAAGGAAAAAGAAATAAAAAAAAATTATTACAAGCCCAAAATAACAAATAAATAAAAAGGAAAAAGAAATAAAGTAAAAATTATTACAAGACCAAAATAGAAACAAAATTATTACAAGCCCACAATTAAAATTTGGAAGCCCACAATTCGGGTTCTCTTAAATGGGTTACCTTTTAAGCACAGCCCAGCTGCTCTGATATTGTTGCATAAACCCAGTTGGGCTTTGGATCATCCTAAGCTTTTGTCTTTGTTCAGGCCCAGTTGGGCTTGGCTCAACTTGTTAAGCTCGGCAGCAACTTCAGCAGGCCCAGTTGGGCTTGATGGCTCAATTTAGCACCAGGCAGCAGGGGTTGCAGCAGACTTGGCCTGGCACCAGCAGGAGCACCAGCAGGAGCACAAGTTCTAGCAACAATAGTGCAGCACCAGCTCCACAGCAGCAGTTCAGGCTAGCAGCACAGCTCAACAACAGCAACAGGCAGTTTGCAGGCTTGTTTATCAGCAACACCACAAAAGAAAATCAGCAAAGGAAATCAGCAGATGGCAGCACCACTCCCCGGCAGCGGCGCCAAAAACTTGGTGTG
>NW_020626445.1:0-2007 GCF_003573695.1 Papaver somniferum | reverse complement strand
CCTAAAGTCCTTCGCCGTAGCTGAGTCTTCTTCCTTGGTTATAAGTTTTAAGAAAGAAACATTTAATCTCCAGTCCAACTTCCCTTTGCAATAAAACTCGTTAATGGCTGCCATAACATCCTTGTTCAAAACATCCCAACAAGCCTTATAGAACTCCAAGTTATACCCATCGGATCCTGGAGCCTTGTTAGCTCCACACAGTTTAATGGCCCTAAATACCTCCTCCTTGTCAAAAGCCCTTTCCATCCAACCCTGCTGAACAACATCAATAGACCTGAATTCCAAATTATCAAAAGTAGGGTTAACTGGTGAATCTGTCGTAAATAAGACGGTATAGTATTTATGGATTTCACTCTTGATAATCTCCTGATTGAAAAAGTCCACACCTTCAATCTCCAGCTTCGGTAAACAGTTCCTCCTCCTTTTTCCACTAGAAATTTTGTGAAAATAATGAGTGTTCTTGTCTCACTCTTTGAAGCCTTTAACTTTTGGTCTTTGGTACGCCATTCGAGCTCTGGTAATCTTTACTTTGTTTAATTCCTTCAGTAAACCAGTCCTTTCTGCATGCTCTGTTGATGTTAGAACAACATTCTCCTCTTTCATGTTTAAAGCACTAATCTTCTTCTTAATATCATCCTCCGTCTTCTTCACATTCCCAAAAGTGCACCTACTCCAATTCTTAATAAAAAACTTCAAATTTTGTAGTTTTCTAAACAGAACATACCCTGGTGTACCTTGGAAGTCAAGAGAATTCCACCATACCATCACCAGATTCACAAAATCCGGATGCATCAACCAATGATTTTCAATCTCAAAGCTAGAGTGAGCCGAATCACATCCCCACGTCAGGTCAGTATTTGACTCGTGGAGCCGAATCACATCCCCACGTCAGGTCAGTTTAAAGAAATAAAGAAATAAGGGTACTGAGTGTTGGCTCCGTTAGAAGGAAGTTTAATTTTTCTAGGTCGCAGAAAAGGCACCCAATCCATCATTGGCTTTGTGCTTCTTACAAATTTCCAAGCATACGAATGATTATTTTGTGAAACCAGAGAAACATTGATTGTTATCATTAAGTGTTGCAATTCTTTAAGCTACAAATTTCATTATATATTATAAAATTTTACATGGAATGAGACGCAATTATGGAAATATTTTAGTATTATATATTTATTTAACTGTGCATTAACACCGTCATGAGTATAAGCAAGATATTTTTGATGAGATGTAGGACGAAACTAAAATTACTAGATACTTAAACGGAAAATATTAGACAGGTTAGCGTCAATAAAGAGAAATTTTGAACAATGTTATAATATACACTGCTATCGTGCTATATGGGTTCAGTGAAATCCCAAGGATCGACATGTAGGTTATTAATTCCGAAAACATTCAGTCGATTGACATTGCTGATTATGTCACCTTGGTTAGAAAACTTCTGTGTTTCTCTAAAGGTGAGAGCCTAGTTAGTAAGTTCGCGAATGATTCGTCCGCTTAATTCGCCATAAATTCTTTAGCTTTTACTTTTCAAAGACTCCACTTTTTGGGCTTTACTGCCTTCCGAGCATACACGACCGAATATTAGACGTGTTGTAATTTTTATGAAACAAAAACGACTGAAGAGATTTGAAGGTGAAGGTGAGAGAGATCTCAAACTCACTAACCAAGCATCTAAACCACCATACGACGTCCTCTTGGATAACTAATGTTGTATATATTATTAATATCATCATATTAAGTTTATTTTTTCTTTAAATAACTCACACATATGCATAAAAATTGGTCTATGACCTTATAAATACAAATTATTTGTTATATATAGATACCGAATTTTCAGAGCCGAACTCACATTTATAAATCGAATTATACACGTACGTATGCCGTTCCGAATTACTGATGAATCACGTCCCGTTGACCGAATTTTGGACCGAATCTGGATTTTACAAAACCGTATAATACTCGTACGTTTGCCGTTCCGTACGTTTGCCGAATCCCGAATTGCTAACTAGG
>NW_020626444.1:0-552 GCF_003573695.1 Papaver somniferum | reverse complement strand
TGAGCTGGTGTTCGCAACTGGATATGATTCCATTTCATTTTGCCTTTCCTCTAGAGCAATGTATTCTTCTTTAAGTGCTCGCAATTCAGTCATTGTAATCGTATTCTTGACTCTGAAAATTTTGACATACAATAGGTTTGTTGCAAACATAGCATTGATAAATGATAATATGAGATATCTCTCATCTAAACGGCCATACATTTCTCTACACATAGTTCTCCATCTTTTAGTCAAGTGTTTCAAATTTTCGCCAATCCTTTGTTTTAATCCAAACACATCTTCCATACCAGGTCGTCAGGAATTGTTACTTATATATGCCCCCAAGAATGTAGTCTTAAAATGATTGAAGGAGGTTATTGTATTCTTTGGTAAAACTTCAAACCATTTAAACGCTTCTCCTGTTAAGCTGGATGCGAAATATTTGCACAATACCGCATCATGATTTTCCCGTTGTAACATGCACCTCACATAGGCTTTAATGTGCTGAATTGCACAAGTTGTTCCATCAAAAATGCTGGTTAATGCGGGCAAATTGCATTTCGGTGGTATTCC
>NW_020626443.1:0-434 GCF_003573695.1 Papaver somniferum | reverse complement strand
TTCTACTCGGATTTATCGAAAAATCCATGTTTCGACCCATGCATGTTCACGTATACCATGAACCAAGTTCCTCTTCTACTCGGATTTATCGAGAAATCCATGTGTGGACCAATGCATATTCGCATATACCATGCACCAAGTTCCTCTTCTACTTCGATTTATCGGAAAATCCATGTTTCGACCCATGCATATTCGCGTATACCATGCACCAAGGTCCTCTTTTACTCGGATTATCGAAAAATCCATGTTTCGACCCATGCATATTCGCGTATACCATGCATAAAGTTCCTATTCTACACGTATTTATAGAAAAATCAATGTTTTGACCCATGCATATTCATGTATACCATGCACCAAGTTTCTCTTCCACTCGGATTTATCGGAAAATCCATGTTTCGACCCATGCATATTCGCGTATACCATGCACCAAGTTC
>NW_020626442.1:0-324 GCF_003573695.1 Papaver somniferum | reverse complement strand
TGAGATTCTAAACCTGCTATGCGACGACCATATTCAAGAGTTGTTCTAATACTATCACCGTTAAGTTGAAATATGCCCCGCGAAAAACTCGCATGTGAAAGGATCTCATAAAACAAGGGAATTCTGGGATCATAAAGGGGGATAAGAAGACCATCAAGAAGTTTCCCCACCGAAATGATGATCTTTTGGTCACTCCATTCCTCAAGAGAAAACCATTCAGGTCCTAGTTTAGATGAAGGTTTTGATCCAGCAGGGGCAGATAACGAGAAACCCCGTGCACCAAACTCGTTCTCCAACCAGCTTCAGGCATTTTTTAGTATGGGA
>NW_020626441.1:0-516 GCF_003573695.1 Papaver somniferum | reverse complement strand
AACCTTCAAAAGGCTGATGTTCCCAACCATTATTCACACTATGGTCAAAGTAGTAACGTCCATTTTGAAACTCAGTCTGATATTCGTTGTATTGGCTATTGTAATACCAGTTCGACATTCTATTGCAGGGGTGTGAGTTGTCACACAAAATAAAACCCACTGACAGGGGATTCGTGGGTGGATAGAGTCTTACCTCCCGTACCAGACGGGCGATGAACCGTTGAAGTCGACTCAGGCCACCGACTCCGATGTCAGTGTACGAACCCGAGGGGCCGAGACAATATTCTAATTGTCGTCCTTCCATGCAAACAGTTGATATTTAATTTTGACCCTTCCTTAGGGTTTAAAAATAATGTCCAAGAATGTCCAAAAAGTCCAAAAATAAAAATGTCGAAAAAGGAAAAGAAAAATTACAAAAATAACACCCTATTTACAGTTTCTAAAAATAAAACAAAATAACTATATACAAAATCTTCTTCTTCACTCCTTTCGGATTCCTCTTTTCTTTCCTTCTTT
>NW_020626440.1:0-584 GCF_003573695.1 Papaver somniferum | reverse complement strand
ATGAAATAGCATATTTATTCTTAATGTGTACATAATTATACAATGTAGATAGCTAATGTGTATATAGTTGCACACTTGTTGATTGTTGAATGATTTGTGTTGTGCATGTTTTACAGGGGTGTACATATTAGTGCACCTGTGAAAATCTTATGAAAAAGTACAATTCCCTTGTTTTACAATGATGTACATATTGGTGCACCTGTGGGAAGTAACTCCCATGAAAAAATAGGTTTGTGTGCGATTGTGAATGATTATCTTTATGCATGGTTCGAAGCGGTGTACGTATTGGTGCACCTCTATAATTCCCATGTAAAAGTAGGCTTGTGTGTGGTTATGAATGATCGTTTCTATGCATGTTTTGCAGGGGTGTACACATTGGTGCACCTATATAATTCCCATGAAAAAGTGTGCCCGAGTGTGAATATGAATGATCGATTTTATGCATGTTTTACAGGGGTGTACACATAGGTGCACCAGTGTATTTTCAATGAAAAGTAGGTTTGTTTGTGGCTATGAATGATCGGCTTTAGGAATGTTTCACAGGGATGAATATATTGATGCACCAATATACTTTTCATGAAAAA
>NW_020626439.1:0-500 GCF_003573695.1 Papaver somniferum | reverse complement strand
AAAAAAAGTGAACCAATTTTCCATCTTTTCTTTGTTGATGATTGTCTTCTTTTTATAAAAGCATACCCTTGTAGAATGCAAAAATCTCATAGACACTATAGAAATATTTAGTAAAGCCTCTGGTCAGCTCATAAATTTTGAAAAATATGGTGTTTTCTTTGGGGGAAAAGTGCCTCCAAAACACCTAAGAATGATGTCTAGACTTTTGAAAAATAAAACACATAAGTCTTAAAGATCCATATCTAGGAGCCCCACTTTTTATGGATAAATCTAAAATAAAAACTTTTGCACCTATCCTAGAGAGAATGGAATCTAAGGTAAAAGGATGGAAAAGTCTAATTCTTTCTCAACCCAGTAGGTTTGTCCTAAATAGAGCAGTCTTAACCAGTATACCTACCTATCAAACGGGATGCTTTATTCTTCCCAAAACAATAATTAATAAAATGATTGCAATTTAGAGAGATTTCTGGTGGGGAAAAGAAACAGGGAAAAAAGGTTTC
>NW_020626438.1:0-448 GCF_003573695.1 Papaver somniferum | reverse complement strand
GAATCTACCAAGATACTATATAGTGATGCCGATCTACGCAACTAATCAATCAAATCTATCAAGGATAAACCGATTATATTTGGATCCCAGCGGATCAAGTTTTGTGCACACCAAAGATAATGAACCCAATAAGAAATCTTATTTGTCTTCAAATCTTCTTTAATCTTCAATAAACACTTGCACACCACAACTTGAATCTATTGTGAACATTCACGCACAGAACGGAGTCTTTTAACAATGGATTATCACAAGACGTCTTTAGATCTATAAGCAGTTCTAAAGATCCCGTCGACACTTTAGTTTGACTGAATCTTATATCAGAAGAGAAGATTCTCAAGAATAAACAAACAAGGTGCAATCAAAGTTCAACAACTGTTAGTCAGTCAAATCAAATCGAAACTAATTGAAAAAGTGGGGGTCTAACAACCTCACCCAATATTTCGATTAG
>NW_020626437.1:0-999 GCF_003573695.1 Papaver somniferum | reverse complement strand
AAAAAAAAGGCAAAAGGACTAAATTAGTGGGCTATGTATAGAGTTGGGCTTGGTTGGTGGTCGGTGGATTAGAATTGGGCTTGATTTAAAATCAGCTAAGCTGGCGAACTTAACCAGTGAATTAATCGCGAACCCGTATAAACCGCGTATTGTTCAGTAACGCCAGAAAACACGCGAATTTAGTACGCGTTTCAGGTCGTTCCCGAATAATTCACAAAATATTCGCGAATTATTCGGCGAATTGCTAACTAGGGATCTAAGAAGTGTTGCAAATAATGAAAAAGTGTTGGAAAAGAATTAACACGAAACGCTGCCGAATGAAAACGCGTCTGAATTTACAAAGAAAAATTAATTAAATATATCCTCCCACTCATCCGTCACTTCACACCTCACACTAGACTAATTAGACCCTCTCTGTGTCTCACATGCATCACAATTGAGTAAATAAATTTAGATTAAATTATGTCTTCTATCCTCACACTAGACCAATACCTATACTTATATCCTCTCACTAGACCCTCTCTTCTCACCATTAAATTCACTCACTTTCCGTGATTTAATCAACTAATGTCTGAGTGTCTGTCGCTTTCTTTCTCTCTCTAGCCGTACAAGTGTTGTTTTTAATGCATGAGACACTAATATAAAGATTATTACGGCACACTTTCCGAATAATTCGCGAACTAATTTTTGAAAAAAAAGACAAAAGGACTAAATTATATGGCTATGTATAGAGTTGGGTTTGGTTGGTGGTCGGTGGATTAGAATATGGCTTGATTTAAAATCAGCTAAGCTGGCGAACTTGACCAGCGAATTAATCGTGAACCCGTATAAACCGCGTATTGTTCAGTAACGCCAGAAAACACGCGAATTTAGTACGCGTTTCAGGTCGTTCCCGAATAATTCACAAAATGTTCGCGAATTATTCGACGAATTGCTAACTAGGGATCTAAGAAGTGTTGCAAATAATGAAAAAGTGTTGGAAAAAAATTAACACGAAAC
>NW_020626436.1:0-564 GCF_003573695.1 Papaver somniferum | reverse complement strand
CCATCAAAGCTAATATGTTTACGATCATCTTCAATCTTCAGGGTCAGATGTGAAGATTATGCAGGGTCAGCTGTGAAGATATCAGTCATATCACTTGGCATTGCAGAACTGCTAAGAAGACATGGGCTTGGGTGGCTGGAATTTTCAATCTGCAGGAAAACGAAAATCTTGTAGCCTCTTACAAGGCTGCAAAGGGAAGTAGTAGAATGGTGAAGGATCTGTGGCTTGTTGCTAATCTTGCAATAGTTACGGAATTATGGAGAATGCGCAACATGGCTTATTTTGATAATATGCGTGTTCGATGGCTTGGCTTTAAAGGGAGAGTTTATCAGGTAATCTGTGATAACTAAATTAGAATGAAGGGACATATGTTTAATACTTTGGAAGATTTGCGCATCTTGGATTTTTTTAGGGTCAAGCATAGATCATGCAAGACTTCTATTCCGCTCGAATTGAGTTGGTCACCACCTAACCCAGGTGAAATCATGATTTGTTGTGATGGTGCATCCCGTGGTAATCCTGGCCAAGCTGGTTCTAGAGTTATTTTTCGTGACTCCAATTCGG
>NW_020626435.1:0-275 GCF_003573695.1 Papaver somniferum | reverse complement strand
TAATTCTGTCATCAACATTCAAAAACCGGTAAGAAAATGTCGACATCCATGCAAATAAATCCGTTGAGAAAAATGTTTTTGGTAAGAGAATAAATTCACCCAGGTCACACGCCCCCCATATTTAAGACAGAATTTATTTTGATTTTCAAAATTATTAGGAAATAAATCAAAAGAAATTTTTCCAAAAAGGAAAGTCTTGGTTGACCAAAGTCCGTGGCGCGAGCACGAGCTCGATCCCTAAGCCCAAGCCCTTAGTGGAAACAAAAATATTCACC
>NW_020626434.1:0-429 GCF_003573695.1 Papaver somniferum | reverse complement strand
AATTTTTCCAATTTAGTTTAGCAAACCAAAAACAACTAAGCATATTAGTTCCTTTGCTAAACCGATTGTTCAAAAACAACCGCTTAATTCGATAAGACCAAAATAAAGATAAACTCCATTTTTCTCATCAGGTTCTAATTATCCGTAAACTTAGACCTTTCAATTTTAAACAATCCAAATACTAGGTTAGTTAACTAGTACTTCCTTGTTTAGGCATTCGATTAGACTTGAATAACCGAAACCTCACTTAGGTAAGTCTAATTAAGATTAGAATTAACTTAGTTTCTTATCCGGAATCGAATTGGACTAAACAACTCATCCCGTACATAAATTATTTCGTTAAGCCATAAATAATTCATACAAACCAAAATAAATCAACTTGCATAATTATTCACCTCAACCGGAAGCAATTGAAACAACATAGACATT
>NW_020626433.1:0-2449 GCF_003573695.1 Papaver somniferum | reverse complement strand
CCTACCTGTCATGTATAATTATTAAAGAGACATAAACTTAACAATAAACCTTATTTCTGCAATGAACAATACATACCAGAACTGAAATCGTAAATCAGAATCAGAAATCTAATATGCTCTCAGTTCAGATTCATAAATAATAACTATGTACATCATATTGAGAAGGTTTCTAGTCTGTTTACAACGATTCAAATCAAACCCTAATTAAATATGGCTTCATCTGTAGAAAATCAAACCCAACCCTAAGAATTTCAATACCAAATCAACGAGTAGCAAGAAACTCTAAAATTGATTGAAATACTGAAACCCTAAAATCTAATTTACAAACCGAAATCCTACAGATGATAAATACTTACAGAGATCTGTGAAATCGAAAACCTAAACTCACTTAACAGACGATTGGAGATCAATTCTTCAAAGATTAGATGATTTGATAACAGATTAGATAAAACCCTAAAACTAGTGATGATAAAACTGAAATCCAAACCCTAAACTGATGATGATGACGACGATGATGATTAAAGAACTGAGATCTTCAGTTGAGAAGAACTAAAATCAGATATGGTTAATCTGTATTCATGGGGAAGAGAAGAGAAATGGGTTTACTCGATGAGAAAGGGGAGAAAAAAAGAAAGAGGAAGGGAAACGAGAAATGTAGTTCACTACTCGTTGAGAGGGGGATAAAATCATATCTTTAAGTGTGAAATTATCCTCTAGTGTAATTCATGTTGGGTGGAAAAAAATGGCACATGGATGAATGGCACACGCGCAAATACACATGTTACCCGAGTCTAGTGTGACCAAGCGTGTGAGCAGCATGCGTAAAAAATTAGCCTGTTACGATTCGTAACTGCTAGCATCTGTTACGAATCATAAAAAAAGTCGTAACGGCTTCAGTGTGTTACAACCAGGTTGTAATGGCTTTTTGTAACAGAAATATTTGTAACGGTTGCTGGGCCGTTATGAATTTTAGTTGTGAATCTGGAAAAATGGGGTGGTGAGCAGTTAATGTGAATTTTGAATTCACCAAATATGATTGAGTCGGGCAACGGTTAAAAATTCAAAAAAGTGATTGTTGGGTCATTAATCTCTATAATACATACCCATATCTCACCCCTTCTTCACCCAAACCTTAGTTCCCAACCTTGACAATCATTCTCATTCATTTATCAACCAAGAGAAAAAAGAAGAAGAAACACCATGACAACACCCTAAACTTCTGAAGAGAATTGTTCCATTGTGAGATCTTGGAAAATAGTCAAAAACCACTTTGAAGATCTAGGAAAAGACATTGATGAAAAATCGGATGGATGGTGGAACCGTGTATTCATCGTTTTTGTGGCGTTAGACGGAAATTGCAAATCAAGGTCTTTGAAAAACGCCAAGGAACGGTTCAAGGAGCTATTCTTCGAGTGTGAAGTTCTCAAAAGAGAATTGAAGGCCGTTAGGGAAGCCTTACCCGATATGGAGGATGCTATAAGAGTAGGTATTTTAACAAAAAACTTATCCAAAGATTTGATCAATACTAACTGAGTATGTTTGCGTTTTCAGTTGGAGAAGGCGTATGGCTATTATGAAGAGCTGCGTGGGAAAAAGTTTGAGTTCGACGATTGCTACTTTATCTTGGAAGGCACTAGGTATAACTACAACATTTATGCTTAAGTGTTTAAGTGCACCGTTATTATCTATTGTATTTCATTTCCTTCAATGCAACGCTATGCAAGATGTATGTCTTTTACGATTCAATGAAATGATTCTATGAAATCAAAAATTATGAAAATCCATATCAAGAGTCGTTACAACATATTACTACGCTACCTAACGACCCTTCATAAATTTGCAATGTCTATGCAGAATCGTCATGGCATATGACTAATAATATGACGACCCTAAGTGTTACATTTTACAAGGAGTTTTGGTTTTAGAGTCGTTCCTTTGTTAACCAAAACCCATGACGACTCTATCTGACCAACTAAAAGGGTCGTCACTCTGTATGACACTACCATAACGATTTCTCATAACCTGCAAAAGTTGCAGGTTTCAGTCGTTATGGTTAGTGTAAATAAACTGACGACCCAATAGGGTCGTTTTGCTATACACACCCCGACTATGACGACCCTTACACTGAATAGTTCCATAGTGTGGATGATTCGACCACTTGGAGCAACAAACACACAATTTCAAGAGTATATGAGGTTTATCTGGTTGTTTTGAGGTGGGGGTTCTTCATTTTGAGGATTGGTTCCTTCATTTTGAAAAATGAGATCTTCATCTCCACCATTATTCATGGCTTCCTCTATTAACATCTCCTCATCAAACATCCAATCCATCGGATTATTTGTGATAATCTCACCATCAACACAATCTTGTTTGTTGTTTGAAGCTTCACCAACATCATTTCCTCCACTACAATCACTCATTTCTAAAAACCCTAACTTTTCCCACAAAA
>NW_020626432.1:0-1010 GCF_003573695.1 Papaver somniferum | reverse complement strand
TTTAAGGGTTACTAACTCTCTAAGTTAGTTTTTTAGTGAAATTACTATTTGCAAAAAACAAAAAGTCTTCATTCAACATAAGTTTCAAGCATTTACTTGAACGCAATCTTGAGCCAACACAAGAGCGACCAATGGTTTGGCTCTTCAAAAATTACTTTTGCGACCAATGGTATAACGTTCCAAAGAATATCCTCCTCGAAGATGCTTGTGAGCGACTAACGGTAAAGCGTAGGGCGACTAATCATTAGACGCCCTACCTGAGCGACCGCCCAAGTTAAATATCTGTTTGACCCACTTCGTTTATACTCATACGACGTAATTCACATTCTTATGGATAACTGGTATTCTGGTCGGGATATGAAGGTTCGACGAGGAGACTCTCAACTTCATATAGTTTACTAAAAGTGGTAAATAAATTTCAGGGATTATAAATTGAGCATACAATAGTAAATTAATTATTCTAAACTTCAATCTGAATTCAATTTCGTTGAAAATACAGTTACGCTTAGCATGTGCAACAATCCTTTAAATCACCAGACTTCCCTGGTGGACGAGATTTTTCTCGCGAGAGAGTAAAAATAGATATACCCATAAAATCAATTTCATCCTATTATTATTCGTCATCTATGACAAGAGAGGTTTGTCGAAGAATGGCCTACACCATCTTTAAGATACAGTGGAGTAACTGGCGTCACAAAAGGCTTGATTCTATCCATCACTTTAAGGATGTTAAAATGAGCATCTTACCCGAAATTTGAACATTTCCATCAACGTCACTCCTCCAGAGCTCTCGCTATAACTTCATCATAATTTTCACCCCTGAGTCGATATCGGTAGACATTCCATACTAAATAATTGAATTCGTGAACTGCATTGGATATGGAAACATGTCAACAGAATAAGTCAAGTGCATTACAGTTGTTTGGGTTACAAGTTTCAATGCTGAAGTTTTCATGTATGTTACTCCAATGACTTTGACTGGGAACACCATCCACCTTGAGTTCTTCACC
>NW_020626431.1:0-555 GCF_003573695.1 Papaver somniferum | reverse complement strand
GCACTAAGCGTGCCTTTCGTTGCCTACGAAGGGCACCCAAAATTGTGTCCCAGCCTCTAATGCCAACCACCAGTAAATCAGCAGTTTAATATCTGAACTTATCAGCACATGGTGGCAATGGGAGTTTCTTTCGAGCACCAAAAGCAATTATGCAATGTACATTTCTATCATCAAAACATTGTATATGAAGTAAATATTTGAACAAACTAACCGTTATTTAACCAATTATGTGTAAACCCCATCGATTACAAATATAAAGATCATAAAATTTATACACCACCCAATCGTAACCCCTCATCAAAAAAGATATTTCCCATTCTTTAATATTACAAATGTTACGAAGCTTGTGATGTTATATTTGTGCCGAAATTTACTTCCGATATTTTAAAATATATGGCCTGATCCGACGACCCATCAAAAATAGAGCGGCCATTCTCCCAAAGGTCATTTGGATCTTTTAAGGAAGTATATATCGTTTATGTCTTTTCGGGGTTTCACCGGCTAATTGGGTTATCAATTTTAATTGTCAAAATATTTTTCCAATTGGTTGATAAT
>NW_020626430.1:0-728 GCF_003573695.1 Papaver somniferum | reverse complement strand
TTTTCTAAGTTTGGGTAAATATATTTTTCCTTATTATGAATATTTAGTAGCTACGTGTTTTTAATACATTTGTGTCAGAGTATATACATCCAATCATGAGAACAAGTTTTTATTTAAAAATGTTCAAAGTATGTTAGAAAATTCATTTCTGTCTGTATATGTATAAGAACTAGGTTTAGTTTGATATAATTCATATAATCATCAATATTGTTTCTTTATTATTTTATGTAGGTAGCTTCATTATAATGGACCGAAAATCATTATGTATTCCAATATAAAGTTTTTTGTTATGCTTTTGTTTATGTCAGGAATATTCGATACTTATGTTAATTCATCCATTTTCGAGATAAGTATGGTGTTTTTGGTAGCACTTTTCTTCACGATTCATGAAATTGATTATGAGTGAGTCTTATGTTCTAGATGTCTGATTTTTCCTTAAATTCAAGAAATAACATTTGGTGAAATTTGACTAAAGGTTTGATCATGAATGCTTCTTTTTTTATGCTTAGATTTCAAGTAGTCTGTTTGGAATTTTGGAAAGTTAGGAATGTAAAATTGTAGATTATTAGTTGTTATTAAAGAATATGTTTATACCGTTCTAGAATGAACTATGCGGTGGAGATTATGATTTTATTCTCTAAACCCTACACAGAAATTTGAGAAAATTATGGGTTGTTTAATATTACAGTATCACGAACATACGACAAGATGTTTGGCATTTACCATAA
>NW_020626429.1:0-783 GCF_003573695.1 Papaver somniferum | reverse complement strand
AAAGTCTACACATTTCTTTATAAGTCTGAAATTGATTTCTGAGACTAAATTGTAAACAAGATAAACTCATCTTTAACAGAAAAAGTTTGAAAAATGTATTGTAATCACAATTAATAGTTCTAAGCCATTACGTCTAGTAAAAATTGCATTTCTATGTACGTTGATTCAAGAAAATATGAAGGAAGTCAAATTTCATAATATAAGAAGGATGAAAGACCAGCTAGAACTAATCCAAATTAAAACAAATTTCATCTATTTGAATCAAATTGAAAGATAAAGCCAAGACAAAAATAAAGAGTTCATAAAAATGTTGAATTTATATACGTTCACTCAAAAAAGTCTACACATTTCGTTATAAGTCGGAAATTTATTTCTGAGACTAAATTGTAAACTAGATAAACTCATCTTTAGCAGAAAAAGTTTGAATAAAGTATTGTCATTACAACTAATATGTTCTAAGGCAATACATCTAGTAAAAATTGCATTTCTATGTACGTTGATTCTAGAAAATATGAAAGAAGTCAAATTTCACAATAGAAGAAGGATGAAAGACCATGCAAAACTAATCCAAATCCTAACGAATTTCATCTATCTTGAATCAAATAGAAATACAAAGCCAACACAAAAAGTAAGAGTTCATAAAAATGTTGAATTTAATATACGTTAACTCAAAAAAGTCTACACACTTCGTTATAAGTCAGAAATTGATTTCTGAGACTAAATTGTGAACTAGATAAACTCATCTTTAACAGAAAAAGTTTAAAAAATGTATTGTAATTACAA
>NW_020626428.1:0-3301 GCF_003573695.1 Papaver somniferum | reverse complement strand
ACTCAAAAGTATATCTATTCTATCTCCTACTCTTTGAGACAAAAGTCGTATGCTATATATATATAGACTAGATCATACACATTTGGTATTTCGAGCCGAGTATACCTCTCCTATCTATATCTCGAAATATGTGTTGATAAGCTTTTCGCTTCGACTAAGATTATCTTTACCTAGTGACGAAAGTCATGAATATTTCAGTCACTTTGAAAATTGCGTTGACGAGAAATAGTGTAACAACTATATAACGTCCTCTAAGAATGTTTCAATGATTGCAATGAGAGTTTAGATTAAATAACCAATGAATTCCTTGAACCGAAGTTTTCGAACTTTGTTGATCAAGAGAACCGGAAGCATGGCAAGTGCCAAGTCCGTGAACTCAGTCCGCGAACTGCCGAAGTTATCAAACCCGAGAATTTCTGCTGGAGTTGACAAACTACTTGCGTGAGCCAAGTCCGCGAACCCAGTTCGCGAACCGGCGTAGTTCTCGAACCCGAGAATTTCTGATGGAGTTTGTAAACTCTATCCGGTGTCTTAAGTCTGCGAACTTGAGAAGGTTATATATCTAAAGATGATTTCTGAACTTAATCTTAAAAGACTAAGTAATGCATTTGCAAACCGTGGATATTAAAGTTCATGAAACTATTCGAGTGAATCAAATCATCTTTGCTTCAATTGTGTCTTGTGTAGTTACATAAGATTTCCTTGCAATTGATCAACTCTCTTAACTAGTTCATTTGAGTCAATTGAACTAGTTATGGTGAAGAAGAACATGGTTGGTATGAGACGCTTATATGGTTAACCTATTTGGGTAGACTATTGTTGAACCAACAATGTACACGTTTGGGTGCGGTTAACAAACCTAGAAGCGTACAGTCATTTGTGTATGACAAGCTAAGTTTTCGATCTAACGGTTGGGAAATATTAGCTTGAGTCTAAATCAGGTTTTCATCTAACGGTGAATATTGATTGTTTTGTAACTAAGGCAAAACCCTGATTTGAAAGGCTATATACAGGAGACATCTAGTATTGTGCAAAACTAATCCCCACACCTTACGTGTGATACTAGTGTGCGTGCTAGAGTCGTTTCTACTTTAACCTTTGGTTTTCTTCTTCAAAAACCATGTTAACGACTTAAAGACTTCATTAGGATTGTGAATCCAGACCGATACTACTTTTATCGTAGTTGTGTGATCTGATCTTGCATCTTCTATCGTAACAGTAGAATCATATTGATTGTCTTGAGATCGTGAGAGTTCTCTGATAGGCAAGATACAAAAAGTAATCACAAACACCTTCTTCTCATCGTTTGTGATTCCACGACATCTTGTTTCGCTACCATAGAATTAAGATTGTTGTGAGGTGATTGATTAATCTAGGCTGTTCTTCAGGAATATAAGACCGGATTATCTATTGGTTCCTGTTCACCTTGATTATTATCAAAAGATGGAACAAAAACTTTTAGGGTTTTTCTGTGGAAGACATATTGATCCTTCGATAGACTTGTCTGTGTGAGACAAATTTGTTTATTGTTAAAGCCTGCGATTTTGGTCGTAGCAACTCTTAGTTGTGGGTGATATCATCTAAGGGAATCAAGTGCGCAGTATCCTGCTGGGATCAGAGGCATAGGGAGTACAACTTTACCTTGGATCAGCGGGAGACTGATTGGGGTTCAACTATAGTCCAGTCCGAAGTTAGATTGGAGTAGGATAATGTATATAGCGGCTTAATAAATTGTGCATTCAATCTGGACTAGGTCCCGAGGTCTTTCTGCATTTGCGGTTTCCTCATTAACTGGTGTCTGTGTTATTTCTATTTCCGCATTATATTTGTTTATATAATTGAAATAATATAGGTTTTGCGTTTGAATCAATCATTTGGAAATACGACCTTTGGTTGTTGATTGATATTGATTGATCCTTGGACATTGGTCTTTGCTACCGTCCAAGTTATTCCTTGTGTTTGATTACAGACTCGCTGATTTCTATTAGCTTGTGTAAATCAAAACAAGAGAGAGATATTAACTCCTTGAGATACTTTTATCTAGATTGAGTCTCACTGTCTAGTTGATTCTCTAGTAAGTGTTTCGGAGTTAGTCCATACGGATTGCTAATCGAAATATTGGGCGGTGTTGTTAGACCACCGCTTTTTCAATTGGTATCAGAGAGGGAAAACACGTTTAAGACCTTACAAGTCTGTGTTTGTAGCAATCTGAGTCTGAGGACGAAATCTCGTACGCATACCAAAATGCCTCCTAAAGCTTTCAACTCTGTCAAGTGTCTCGGAAATACCTCAAAGGATTACTCCTTAGTTGATTCTTCTGAATCCCGAGGTAGGAAGATTGTCCCATCTTGTGTTGGCCACTCTTCCTCCAATGAGACATTGGACACAATAGCAAAAGCTGAAATGGATCTCACCAGAATTGCAAAAAATTCTACTGAGTTTGTTGATTTTCATAATCATGAACAGCTCATTGATGAATTTGAAAATTCTATTGATCGTGAACATGTACTCTATAACATCATAGAGTCATTCTCTAAGGATATTGAGAAACTTCTTCAAGAGAATAATCTACAACATGAAAAGATTGGTGATCTTGAAAAGCTGATCAAAGAAGGCTCAATTAGAGAAAAATGTTTGATCAAGACTCATTCATCCGATCTTGACAGACTTCGTGTTGAGAAAGAGAAACTTGAAGCATCATTTGTTCCAGCCCATGGACAGTGCAAATCCTTGGAAAAGGAAAACTCCGTCTTAAGAAAAAATTCTTCTGCACAAACTAATTCTCATGAGTTACTGTACATAATGAAATTTTCTCCAGATGAAGATTGTGTCAAGGAAAGTGCTCATAACTTACAATCTTCTTCGATGTCTATGAAGTTTAAACAAGTACCAGTTGTTGCTTCTCCTCCACGAAACTGTACCTGCTGTGGGAAAAAGAATCATTATGTTATCCATTGTTTTGCCAGAAAGAAACAGATTTCTAAACTTCGTAATTTGCTTCTATCCTCTGTCAATGGAACAAATAGTCAGTCGAATACCGCAGTGAATCGAATACCCACAGAAAACCAAGAACCTTATAAACATGATTTTCTTTCTAGATGTCATCACAGGGCACAGGTACATTCTAATCGAATAAACTCTCATATTTGTGATGAAAGTATTCCCTGTATTTATAAGAATATTTTTGGTAAATCTAAATCTAGAAAATGGATTCCCATCTATTCCTATCCTCTTGAACCAATTGCAAGAGGTCCTAGATTTTGTCCTCAGAGAAAGCCTTTAGAAGGATATGTTGGACAAG
>NW_020626427.1:0-1726 GCF_003573695.1 Papaver somniferum | reverse complement strand
ACTCAAAAGTATATCTATTCTATCTCCTACTCTTTGAGACAAAAGTCGTATGCTATATATATATAGACTAGATCATACACATTTGGTATTTCGAGCCGAGTATACCTCTCCTATCTATATCTCGAAATATGTGTTGATAAGCTTTTCGCTTCGACTAAGATTATCTTTACCTAGTGACGAAAGTCATGAATATTTCAGTCACTTTGAAAATTGCGTTGACGAGAAATAGTGTAACAACTATATAACGTCCTCTAAGAATGTTTCAATGATTGCAATGAGAGTTTAGATTAAATAACCAATGAATTCCTTGAACCGAAGTTTTCGAACTTTGTTGATCAAGAGAACCGGAAGCATGGCAAGTGCCAAGTCCGTGAACTCAGTCCGCGAACTGCCGAAGTTATCAAACCCGAGAATTTCTGCTGGAGTTGACAAACTACTTGCGTGAGCCAAGTCCGCGAACCCAGTTCGCGAACCGGCGTAGTTCTCGAACCCGAGAATTTCTGATGGAGTTTGTAAACTCTATCCGGTGTCTTAAGTCTGCGAACTTGAGAAGGTTATATATCTAAAGATGATTTCTGAACTTAATCTTAAAAGACTAAGTAATGCATTTGCAAACCGTGGATATTAAAGTTCATGAAACTATTCGAGTGAATCAAATCATCTTTGCTTCAATTGTGTCTTGTGTAGTTACATAAGATTTCCTTGCAATTGATCAACTCTCTTAACTAGTTCATTTGAGTCAATTGAACTAGTTATGGTGAAGAAGAACATGGTTGGTATGAGACGCTTATATGGTTAACCTATTTGGGTAGACTATTGTTGAACCAACAATGTACACGTTTGGGTGCGGTTAACAAACCTAGAAGCGTACAGTCATTTGTGTATGACAAGCTAAGTTTTCGATCTAACGGTTGGGAAATATTAGCTTGAGTCTAAATCAGGTTTTCATCTAACGGTGAATATTGATTGTTTTGTAACTAAGGCAAAACCCTGATTTGAAAGGCTATATACAGGAGACATCTAGTATTGTGCAAAACTAATCCCCACACCTTACGTGTGATACTAGTGTGCGTGCTAGAGTCGTTTCTACTTTAACCTTTGGTTTTCTTCTTCAAAAACCATGTTAACGACTTAAAGACTTCATTAGGATTGTGAATCCAGACCGATACTACTTTTATCGTAGTTGTGTGATCTGATCTTGCATCTTCTATCGTAACAGTAGAATCATATTGATTTTCTTGAGATCGTGAGAGTTCTCTGATAGGCAAGATATAAAAAGTAATCACAAACACCTTCTTCTCATCGTTTGTGATTCCACGACATCTTGTTTCGCTACCATAGAATTAAGATTGTTGTGAGGTGATTGATTAATCTAGGCTGTTCTTCAGGAATATAAGACCGGATTATCTATTGGTTCCTGTTCACCTTGATTATTATCAAAAGATGGAACAAAAACTTTTAGGGTTTTTCTGTGGAAGACATATTGATCCTTCGATAGACTTGTCTGTGTGAGACAAATTTGTTTATTGTTAAAGCCTGCGATTTTGGTCGTAGCAACTCTTAGTTGTGGGTGATATCATCTAAGGGAATCAAGTGCGCAGTATCCTGCTGGGATCAGAGGCATAGGGAGTACAACTTTACCTTGGATCAGCGGGAGACTGATTGGGGTTCAACTATAGTCCAGTCCGAAGTTAGATTGGAGTAGGATAATGTATATAGCGGCTTA
>NW_020626426.1:0-1431 GCF_003573695.1 Papaver somniferum | reverse complement strand
ATATGTGTTCTCTATGTCTCCCCCATCTGTGTCGTTACCGGTCTCTCCTTGAGTTGTTGTTTGCGGTCCTTCATCATCTTCCTCGTTATTCTCATAAGTGTCCAAATCATGCGTCGTATCGAATACAAAAGTCGATCGTCGATTATATTTTATATTTTCTAACACAACTTGGTAGCACTCTTCGTGCTTAAATTTTTTCCCATCGTTGCATTCCTTGAACCTCTTGTTAACTTCTTCAAGCTGTTAATGTTTTTAAAAACACTTAAGTACATGGGCGCTTATTAAATATTAGAAAACAATGGTTGGAAAAATCAAGAATGCTTACCTTCTTTTCAGGACCCCATCCAGTATGATATTCACCTTCAACTTCTGCCTCTTTTGCCGAAAATAACGCCACATCTTTACTTATTCCCTGATATCGTTTTTGCCAAGAACTCCAAGACCGCTCTGGATTATTAGGAAAATGAAGTTCAATATCATCCTTGATACGAGTCCACAACGTCGCCTCTGATTGATCAGCTCCAACACTAGAATCTTGAGATATAGATAAATGAATTTTACACATTGTTACATCTTCGATTGTCGTAAAATTTGGACCTCGTGCTACTCTTGGTGCCATTGTAAGCGAATCCGTTGTAATTTTCCAACTGATTTGAAAGCAGAAACAATATTTCTTCTTATTGGTGTGGATAGTTTGAAGTATTGGTCGTGGGAAAATGTCACAGGATCTCATGTGTATATATAGGTGTTTATTCCGAAAAAACCGAAATGTCTTCCGAACTTTCCAACGTTCCAAATTATCCAACGTTCCATTTTCTTCAACGTTCCATTTTCTTCAACGGTCGAATTACCAACGGTATAAAAAAAATTTCAAAATCAATTTTGTCTAAGTATTTTCTTTTTTTTAAACTCAAGCTTGGGGCGTTAACTATATCAACGCCGAAATGGGGCGTTAATTATATCACCGCCTGACATGGGGCGTTAATTATATCAACGCCTGAATGGTGCGTACACTTTATCAACGCCTGGCCTGAGGCGTTAATTATATCAACACCTGAATGGGGCGTACACTTTATCAACGCCTGGAGTGGGGCGTTAAGAATATAAACGCCGGGCTGGGGCGTTTGTATAATCTACGTCTGAATGGGGCGTTCATTTTATTAACGCCTGACGTGGGGCGTAAACTTTATCAACGTCCCAACGGGCGAACATTTTATCAACGCCTGAACCAGGCGTAACTTATATAACGCCTCTGTATGGGGCGGTGACTTTACGTACGTTTCACAACAGGCGTAGATTATATATACGCCCGATGCCAAACGGTGATTATACCTCCGCTCCACTATATATAGTTTTGGTCTTGGTCCCAGACCAAATATGGTCTGGAATTTGGTTTTAGTCCAGAGTTTAGTCTTTACTTCGTCCCGTTGC
>NW_020626425.1:0-300 GCF_003573695.1 Papaver somniferum | reverse complement strand
TATTTTTCGAATGTACACTCGAAACTGCTCTAAGTAGAAAATTCGTGTTTAAGAGGCCTAGGCTTCAAAACTTGGATAAAATATCAAGATCATGTGGATCTATAGACCAACATGTCCTGATAATTAGCATGTTTTCAATCAAAATAGACACCTCTTGAGCTAAATTATAACAATCGAGTCTTTTCGAGTGTGTATTTTTCGAATGTACACATGAAACTGCTCTAACTAGAAAAATCTTGTTTATGTGGCCTAGACTTCAAAATTTGGCTAAAATATCAAGATCATGTGGGTCTATAGACC
>NW_020626424.1:0-305 GCF_003573695.1 Papaver somniferum | reverse complement strand
TACACTCGAAACTGCTCTAAGTAGAAAATTCGTGTTTATGAGGCCTAGGCTTCAAAACTTGGCTAAAATATCAAGATCATGTGGGTCTATATACCAACATCTCCTGATAATTAGCATGTTTTCAATCAAAATAGACATCTCTTGAGCTAAATTATAGCGCTCGAGTCTTTTCGAGTTTGTATTTTTCGAATGTACACTCGAACATGCTCTAAGTAGAAAAATCTTGTTTATGTGGCCTAGGCTTCAAAATTTGGCTAAAATATCAAGATCATGTGGGTCTATAGACCAACATGTCCTGATCATTA
>NW_020626423.1:0-365 GCF_003573695.1 Papaver somniferum | reverse complement strand
TCTACTTAGAGCAGTTTCGAGTGTACATTCGAAAAATACACACTCGAAAAGACTCAAACGCTATAATTTAGCTCAAGAGGTGTCTATTTTGATTGAAAACATGCTATTGATCATGACATGTTGGTTTATAGACCCACATGATCTTGATATGTTAGCCAAGTTTTGAAGGCTAGGCCTCATAAACACGAATTTTCTACTCAGAGAAGTTTCGAGTGTACATTCATATAATACACACTCGAAAAGACTCGAACGCTATAATTTAGCTCAACATGTGTCTATTTTTATAGGAAACATGCTAATGATCAGGACATGTTGGTCTATAGACCCAGATGATCTTGATATTTTAACTAAATTTTGAAGTCTAG
>NW_020626422.1:0-297 GCF_003573695.1 Papaver somniferum | reverse complement strand
TCGAAAAATACACACTCGAAAAGACTCGAACGCTATAATTTAGCTCAAGAGGTGTCTATTTTTATTGAAACATGATAATGATCAGGACATGTTGGTCTATAGACCAACATAATCTTGATATTTTGGCCAAGTTTTGAATCCTAGGCCTCATAAACACGAATTTTCTACTTAGAGCAGTTTCGAGTGTACATTCGAATAATACACAATCGAAAAGACTCGAACGCTATAATTCATCTCAACAGCTGTCTATTTTTATCGGAAACATGCTAATGATCAGGACATGTTGGTCTATAGACC
>NW_020626421.1:0-466 GCF_003573695.1 Papaver somniferum | reverse complement strand
TTCTGCGACTGTTTACCGTGCGTCAATGTTCTTCGCGTTCTTCTTCTTCAGCAGCAGCAGAAACAGAGTTTGGTAAAGCTCTGATTTCTTCTTCTCTGGATCTCCTTAGGTTCCCAAACTCTCGACACCTCTTCTATATGACCCAAGACATCTATTGATATCAAAAATACCGATTAAATCTCTCCCAAATCTTCCAAAATCTCTTTCCTTCTCTTCACGGCCAAGTTACGACAATTTCTTGTTTTAGGATTTCTACGCATTTCTGAGCTTTCCTTTTTATTCTAAACTCTTCTTTAGATAGATACAAATCTTTGGGAAGGTTTACAGCACTTTAATCTCTCTAAAATTCCCTAAAACAGGTCACACACGTGACTTTCCATAATTTCTGTTGTGAGAAAAATCCGTCGATTGAGCCCAGTCTAATCGATTTAAACACCCATATCAGATTCCTAGACCCATAAGGAGT
>NW_020626420.1:0-826 GCF_003573695.1 Papaver somniferum | reverse complement strand
TTCTCATTCGGATGAACTAAAGACAAAATATATCAGAATTGACCATCACAGGTTCAAAGATTACTAAAATTAGACCTGAGTTTCTCATTCAGATGAACTGAAGACGAAATATATCAGAATTGAACATTACAACCTCAAAGATTACTAGAGTTAGACTTGAGTTTCTCGTTCGGATGAACTAAAGACAAAATATATCATAATTGAACATCACAGGTTCAAAGATTACTAGAGTTAGACCCGAGTTTCTCGTTCGGATGAACTAAATACAAAATATATCATAATTGAACATCACAGGTTCAAAGATTACTAAATTTAGACCTGAGATTCTCATTCGGATGAATTGAAGACGAAATATATCAGAATTAAACATCACAGGTTCAAAGATTACTAGAGTTAGACCTGAGTTTCTCGTTCGGATTAACTAAAAAAGAAATATATCATAATTGTACATCATAGGTTCAAATATTACTAGAGTTAGACCTGAGTTTCCCATTCGGATGAACTGAAAACGAAATATATCAGAGTTGAACATCACAGGTTCAAAGATTACTAGAGTTAGACCTGAGTTTCTCGTTTGGATGAACTAAAAAGGAAATATATCAGATTCAAACATCACAGGTTCAAAGATTACCAGAGTTAAATCTGAATTTCTCGTTCGGATGAACTGGAGACGAAATGTAACAGAATCAAACATCACAGGTTCAAAGATTACTAGAGTTAGACCTGAGTTTCTCGTTAGGATAACCTGAAGATGAAATATATCAGATTGGAAAATCACAGGTTCAAAGATTACTAGAGTTAGACCTGAGTTTCTCGTTCGGATGAA
>NW_020626419.1:0-428 GCF_003573695.1 Papaver somniferum | reverse complement strand
CAGTAATCACCTATTCCTTGATTGTGGTTATTCTAGATCTATTTGTTTGGTTTTAAATATCAATGTTAGTAATATTATGGTACAACATTGTTCATTGAGGAGCTAGATTCTCTCTTGATTTTCTGCAGGAAATAATATTACCTTTGGTGCAGGAATTCCTAGACATGAGATTAATAAATTGCTAATGGTTTCGGTTGGGACTATTTTTTTTGTTTTTTTTGAAGCATCAGTTTGGACTTTTTGATGTTCAAAGATTATCAGAACATAACTCCATATAGGACAATGTCAATAGATGGCATTAATAAACTTGTGCCTCCTAGAACTAATCTTGTTTCTTCTACTAATGGGGTTGTGCAGCCGCTAAGATGGAAACCTCCTGATAATGTTTACAAATTTTGATGCTTCTTTTAAGTCAGATTCATTACAAG
>NW_020626418.1:0-378 GCF_003573695.1 Papaver somniferum | reverse complement strand
TTTTTTTTTTTTTTTTTTGTTGTTGTTTGAGTTGAGAAGAAGAAGAGGGGGTTTTAGAGGAAAATTTAGGGTTTTTAGAAGTGAGTAATTCAAGTAGGGGAAATGATGTTGGGGAAGGTTCAAGCAACAAAGAGGGGGTAAGATTATCTTAAATTCTCCCATGGATTGGATGTATGTCACAACACAGAGAGAGAGTCGTCAATGTTGAGGGATGTATACCCCAACGACTCTAGAAAGTCGTCAATGTATTGACACCAAAAATGACGACTCAAACCTGCAACTTTTCCAGGTTATGAAAAATCGTCAGGGTATTAAAAAATTTCATTGACGACCCTCAACAGTCGTTAATGTTTAGACTGTTTAAGTGACGACTCTAAA
>NW_020626417.1:0-656 GCF_003573695.1 Papaver somniferum | reverse complement strand
TTCACACCATCTTTGTTCTTGTTTGAAAGCACATTCACACCTCCATCGTTCCCATTGGCGAGTACATTCACACCATCTTTGTTCTTATTTGAAAGCACATTTACTCCACGTTGGTTTTCATCTGCGAGTATATTTATACCATCTTTGTTTCCGTTGGCGAGTATATTTACACCATCTTTATTATTGTTGGCAAGCACATTTATTCCATTTTGATTGTTTTTCGAGAGCATATCTATACCACCCAATCGCCTCTGTATAATTATTTTCAAAATGAAAAATGTCTATCAAAATAAAAATTAGAAAATAAAAGGACAACTTTCATACGGGAATAAAAAAATATGGAAACTGGTGACAGATTGTCAGCAATCCCGGATACCAAAAGGGTGAGCAATGCACGGTATTAATAGAATATATAAATAGTAATAAACCTAACCAACAGAACATATGTTTATGTTCACAAATCACTATTATAGGTAGATAGAATACGTACCGCGTCGACAATCGAGTAAGACATCATACTGATTAGACCAAGAAAAAAGATCGTAGAGAAAATAATGCCGGTACGGTTTGCCATTTCTAATCCCACTTAATCAACTAACTTGAAATGTGTTAATTCTCTCTCGCTACCAAAGTTTGTCGACCTCCTAAATAAGATC
>NW_020626416.1:0-309 GCF_003573695.1 Papaver somniferum | reverse complement strand
TCGTTTTATAAGAAAAAACCTAAACCTAACTTGATTTTCAAGTGAATTTTCCTATCGAAAAATACATGTTTCGACCCATGCCCATGCGCGTGTACCAAGAACCAAGTCCGTATTTACTTGAAATTATTTTTTGCAAGTTTTTAACTTGATAAATAATTTATTTAAGAGTTTTACTTATGGAAAAATTTTTTTCTGTGTTTAATTGTTTTACAAGAAACAAAACTCGTTTTATAAGAAAAAACCTAAACCTAACTTGATTTGCAAGTTAATTTTCCTATAAATACAACTCGAAAAATACATGTTTCGACC
>NW_020626415.1:0-489 GCF_003573695.1 Papaver somniferum | reverse complement strand
TGATGTTGATAATTTGCCTCTTATTGGTGGTGGAGATGATTATAAAATTTGGGACTTGGACAATAAGGGTGTTTTCTCTGTCAAGTCGGCCAAGGCTGCTATCCGTGGACCAGCTGAAATTTTTCCAGCTGCGGCTCTTTTTTCTAGAAGTGTTGTACATCCTACTTTGGGTGTGCAGTACTGGAAGATATTTTATAAACAATGTTGTGCTACTGATGATAATTTTATGAGGAAGACAGGTAGGGAGATTCCTTCTATGTGTCGTTTATGCAGAGAAGATTGTGAAGATGTTAGCCATATTACTTGGCATTGCAAAATTGCCAAGAGGATTTGGAATTGGGCAGCTGAAATTTTCAATCTGAAGCCGAATGAGGACCTCGTGGCCTCCTACAAGGTGGCAAAGGGGCGGAGTCGAATGATTAAGGATCTGTGGCTTGTTGCAAATCTTGCAATAGTTACGGAATTATGGAAGTTGCGTAACAAAGCTTA
>NW_020626414.1:0-514 GCF_003573695.1 Papaver somniferum | reverse complement strand
TCCATTTCAAATTTGGAGACTAAATTTCAAATATCCATTCCTCTTAGAGTTCCACAACCATAAAAATCAAAAATTTATCATCGAAAAATCCTACAATGACGCATAACAAATGTTTGTACAAATTTCGTAAACTCTAAACGTAAGTATGTTGTAAATTGTAAACTTATGAAATCATATATTTGTATGTAGAGAAACTTCTAAAATATAAGAATAGTTTGGTAGTTCGTGGGTGTGTTTGTTGTAAGCAGAATAAGAAAGGAAGTTTGTTTACGATCTTAATTATGATAAACGTTGTAACTATTGTGGGGGCCTATGGTTATTTCAAACAAAAAAGATATAACTTTTTTTGGGTACAAATTTATGGGGTGGGGGACCCCACAAACACCCCTGTGGATTCTTCCCTAGTACCACATTGATGTAGGAAGCACACAATACAAGCATGTGTCTCATAAATAAAAAGATTGTTGTCTGATATGTTTCCAACAACCGACACTTTGGCCGAGTGTGGTTAAGC
>NW_020626413.1:0-385 GCF_003573695.1 Papaver somniferum | reverse complement strand
CACTTTATTTTGGTTTGATCCATGAGTACGTATGCGAAATACTGAAATAGATGCTAGTTTTGTTGCTGTGTTTTAATATTGTTATATTCTGGTCACATTTACAGGTTCAATATGTCCAACGGATACATACTCTATATGTAAGCAGTGAGGCAGATACATACTTAGATTTGTACGTAGTATGGCAGATATGTACTCAGATTTGTAAGCAGTGTACCAGATATGTACTCAAATTTGTAAGCAGTGTAGACACACACGTTTGGTAGTAATGGGTATTATGGACATTTCCATGTTTTAATTAATTTTGGACCTCCGGATAAAAAAAAGATCCGGTTGGACCCTACTATAAATAACTATATGGGCCTAGGACCAAACAAGAAATTTTCCA
>NW_020626412.1:0-390 GCF_003573695.1 Papaver somniferum | reverse complement strand
GTAAAAAGGAACAAATAATAGTAAAAAAAATAATAATAAAAACCTAAAAATTCTACCTAAGCACAAATCCGCGTCGGCGGCGCCAAAATGATTAATGATTTTTCGTGGGTTGTAGTAATGAGGTTCAAACGCTCGGGCTTGTGAAGGATAAATTTAAAGATTTAATAAAAAAAGATAAATATATACAATAAAATATTAACAATGGTGAGAGGTACTGGGACTAATGATTCGGCCAATCTTCATAAAATAGGGCTCAATGGATTATTCTCGACAATAATCGTTCAAAACATAAGTTATATGGACTCTTATTTTGCCAAAGTAGATTCTCAAAAAATTGATTGTAAATGTTAAGCATGGAACATCAAATCACCTAAGCTAAGCATGACCCAT
>NW_020626411.1:0-1712 GCF_003573695.1 Papaver somniferum | reverse complement strand
TTTTTTTTATTTTTTTTCTTCACAAAAGAGGAATAACCTCATAACAGTATATGATAATGTAGCCGATTTTCAAAATAGGAAACAGTTACTGGATTTTTCTGGATCATTACACTGGCAAATTCAAAGTATCTACACCAATTTTTGATTATCCATCCTAATTTTACAGACTTAAAAACCATTCTAGAATTCCAGAAAGATCATATGATGCCACGGGGATTAATTAGTTTTGAGACAAAACTAACTTGTTTTACCGCACAAAATCCATCCTACTACTTCTCTTGTCGCTCACACTATTGGCAAAATGAAATGCTTTTTCAAATTACCTCTCTACCAGACAGTGAAACTCACATTATACTGGGAACTAGTATATGCTTAGTTTCCCTACAAATTTTGAATCTACCATATTATATTATATTTTTTTTGGTTTTTCCTATTTCCTATCCTCATTTTTCCTATTTCCCATTCCTTTCACAGTTTCTAAAGTTAATCTATTTTTAATTCTTTTTTGTCCTATTTACCACCTATAAAAGTGAACCAAATTAAATTAGTCATGACCATAACTATTAACATTTCAACATTTTTGTTTATCTTCTTCTTTACCGATCAAGACAAAAACCTAAGAAGACGATCAAGTAAAAACTCTTAGTTCACGTACAAGGTAGTTAATATCGTGTGTCGGTATCGTATCGACCGGGTCCTATACACCTATACAAGTGATAATATCTGTTTTTACAGGCGATATATCATTTAATATAGAATTTCAAATAATTATAAAACCATAGTAAAAAATAATAAGAATCATACACATATCTCAAATTTCCAAAATACAAGGTGGTTTATTAGCCAGCGTTGTGATTGTTGTCCCATTATGCCGGTAAATTTTTTTATTATCCTTCATATTTATTTTTTATATTTCTCTGCCTTGCAATCGAAATGTGGTTTCCATCTTATATCTTACCATATAGTCATTAATTTTATATTATAAATATATTAGGGCTTTTTACCTTCTCCAATTGACATTGTACTTGTCTGTAAAGACTAGATGCATGTTGATGAAAAATTTATTCACGAAACCGATATTATCGATGCACAAGTAAAACCTATATATCGGTCTGTACCGGCCTGTACAATCGATAATATCATTTCGTCTTTGTATCGCCGATATTTTCGATATCGTATAGGTATTTTCTGATATCCGATAAAAACCTGTAATATCGGTTGTACAACCGATATTGACTACCTTGGTCACGTATAAGAGTTAATTGGCGATTAATAATCAAAATAAAAACCTAAGAAAATGATCAAGTTAAGGTCATGTATAAGAGGTAATTGGCAATTAATTAAAATCATTATTATTATGAGAGATTCATTAATGAAAATCCAAGAGAAAATATAAAAATTAAGAACCATAGATTACCGTAAAAGCCACCACTGTAAAATCCTAGTCGAGATAATTACAGTAATGTTGGGTCTCGAACAAATTTGTATAGGACAGTAACCATGTTGGCTATACAATGAAAGGAATAAGGAATGCATCAGCTGTATTAAAGTCCATGAATGCAAGTTGGATAATTTGATCGGGTATTTACTTGGTGATTGGGTGGTGGTGGATTAAGGATGGGGAAGAAGACGAAGTGGTCGGTGGTGGACAATAAATTAGATTTTTTGTTTAATAGTCTAGTGTAAATAAAAAATCAAAGGGATAGGATTTA
>NW_020626410.1:0-833 GCF_003573695.1 Papaver somniferum | reverse complement strand
TCTCCATTACATGTTGATACCGTTTTTCGTTATTATCTTATCTTGCTGGATGATTTCACCAACAATCTTTGGGTTTATCCTTTAAAATTTAAATCCCATGTCTATGCCAAATTTTTGAAATTTCGTTCTCTTATTCAAATCCAATTTGAGCATAAAATTAAATGTTTTCGATTCGACATGGGACGAGAATTTGACAACTCTTCTTTTCATAATTTTGCTCGTACTAATGGTCTTGTTTTTCGCTTCTCATTACCCCAAACTTCCTCTCAAAATGGCAAGACCGAACGCATGATACGTCGTGTCAATGATATCACCCGCACCCTTATGTCTCACGCTTTCGTTCCACCAAAATATTGGGTCTATTCTATCCTTATGGCTGCAATCTCCACAATCTTCTTCCCACAAAAATCCTAAATTTTTGCTCTCCTGTGTCTATTCTCTATCAACGCCAACCAACATATGACCATCTTCCTATTGTTGGTTGTCTTTACTATACAAATATCTCCTCCACAACTCCTCACAAACTTCCCCCCGCTCCACTAAATGTTTCTTTGTTTTCCTCTCAACCACCATGGATAACGCTGCCTTGATCTTGCCACCAACAAGATCATCATTTCCCGTCATTGGATTTTTGACGAGCAACTTTTCCCTTTACTGATCTTGCAAAACCCTTGTCTGATATTTCTTCCCCTTCTTCTCTTTTTAACTCCCCTTATATTGGACATATCTCCTACAGTTCTACAACTACTACTCCTACTGTCAACCCTCCCCCACCCACTCCACATCCTTACACTCCACCTCACCGTCGCCTAAATACCCGCTCTACTGTCCCT
>NW_020626409.1:0-673 GCF_003573695.1 Papaver somniferum | reverse complement strand
AATTCAAATTCGGGCTTGTAATAATTAATTTAATTATTTATTTGGGATTGTAATAATTTTTATTTATTTTCTTTTTCTTTTTCTTTTTTTATATTTGGGACTGTAATTATTTTTTTTGTTTTTTTTTTGTTTTTCTTTATTTTTCTTTTATTTTCTTTTTTCTTTTATGGGTTTGTCTTAATTATTATTATTGTTTTTATTTTCTTTTATGAGTTGTGCTAATTTATGCTAGGTTTAGTTCAAAAAAAAAATATTTTTTTTCCAAAGCCCAATTTTTTTTTTAAAACCAAAAAAACAAAATCCCTTGTTAGTCCAAAACCCATTCAAAACCAAAATCTTCATAACCCTTGTGGGCCAAATTGTTTCCGATTGCTCTGTCTGACCAACATGTTAGTTAAGGTACCTACTAGGACATGATTGTGACCTACAGAGACCAGACAAACAGACTTGTTAGAATTAACCCAGACGAACCTATCGAAATTCTAAGTTCTGAGGGAGACAGTCCAGATCAACCAGAAACAATGAGAGAACCCCGTACCCTCAAGGATTATATGTACCCAACTAGAGCCAGTCAACCTTCTTGTATTGTGCTACCCGAGGCTAATGGCCATTATGAGCTGAAATCAAGCACAATACAGATGCTTCCTATTTTTAGAGGTGTTGAGAATGAAAA
>NW_020626408.1:0-387 GCF_003573695.1 Papaver somniferum | reverse complement strand
TAACGGTGAATATTGAATGCTTTGTTACTAAGCTAACATTGATTGCAAACCCTGATTTGAAAGACTATATAAGGGAGAACTCTAGCAACTGGGAAACCTAATCCCCACACCTCCTGTGTGATATTAGTTGTAGCTAGAGTCGATTCTCCTTTAACCTTAGGTTTCTATCGAGACCCTGTAGGTTAACGACTTGAAGACTTCATTGGGATTGTGAAGCCAGACCGATACTATTTTTCTTATAGTTGTGTGATCTGATCCTGTTGTTTCTATCGTACTAAGTACAATCGTAAGGATTGGCTTGAGATTGATTTCTCCGATAGGAAAGATATAAAAGAAGTCACAAACATCTTCGTCTCATCGTTTGTGATTCCACAATATCTTCTTTCG
>NW_020626407.1:0-383 GCF_003573695.1 Papaver somniferum | reverse complement strand
TTTTTTTTTGTTTATTCGTTAAAGCACTTAAATTAACCAAAATGCCATTTTACCTAGGTTTATCACGTCATTATGACAGTGTGGGTTAGAATAGGTGCCAGTTAGACTAGGGTACGTGTTCGATAAAAATTAAAAATTTTAAAATTAATAAAATAAAATAAAATAAAAATTAAATTAATTTTTTTAAAAAATTAAGAATAAAAAAATTAATAATTAATTAATTTAATTAAATATTAAAAAAAAAGAAATTAAAAAATAAATATTTTTTTATTTGCTAAATGGGTATAGCTTTCTCTTGGGAATAGACGTGACCCTACAAGAATATAGTTTATTATTCTTGAGAGAGAATAAAAAGGAAACCAAAGGGTCAGAGAGCAAAAAAA
>NW_020626406.1:0-1300 GCF_003573695.1 Papaver somniferum | reverse complement strand
CAATGCTGGGTTAGCCAGCTTCACTCTTGTAGAGAACTGGACTAGCCAGTTTCTCATTTGTTTCATGTTTACACTGTTGGTTCATATGTTTATCATGTTTTTTGTAATTACTCACCATGTGTGTGTTGTCTGAATTACCTTGTGTGATGTTTAATGTTGTTTATATGTTGAGCATGAGCTAAATTGTTGCAGCTGAGGTTTAGATGAAACCTCAGTGCATTGTCTGATAGTGGAATGCTAGGTTAGAGCCTTAGGATGCATTGTTTTGATTGAGCAATGGGAGAAATTAGTGCTCATAGCAAGCTGATTCTCTTTCCATTCCATTTGTATGCTTAGGATGCATTGTTTTGATTGAGCAATGGGAGAAATTAGTGCTCATAGCAAGCTAATTCTCTTTCCATTCCATTTGTATGCTTAAGATCCTAATTTCAACCTGGAATTGCATTGCTTGGATAGGTCACAAGGGTGGATTCATTTGCCTTAGTAACTTCTCACATTGCTTCCTGATCAGTTTATTTCCTTCACTGTTTTTTGCACTTCATATCTTGCTGTCTATTTCTTGTATTTTGAAGCTTGCTGTGCACTGAAATCAGTGCACTGCCTTCCCTGCCCTTGGCTCATAGCCTTGGTTCCTTGTTGTTTTACCATCTCTGTTTCACTGTCACTGCAACCTTGTGACCTTGCATTTAGTTTTGCATCCATTATCAGCATAGTGAAACTTCAACTATACACCCCAAGTCCCTGTGGAGATGACCTGTTCTTGCACATACACACTACAATGACAACTGTGCACTTGCAGTTTAACATGTAGGCCTTCTTATCCTCTGTCTTATTTTCTTACATTTTTAAAAGCCTACCAAGTTTTTGGCGCCGCTGCCGGGGACTTGGCGTTGTGTGTTGAAGTTTCTTGGCTTGTATTTTAGCTATTCTTGCACTTTCTTAGCTGTACTTGCATTTATCTTTTAGATTTTTCTCTTGTTGTTCATTTGCATCATCACTACATCTTCATCTTCTCTGCTCTAGTAGCATTTGCATTTTGCATCTTCTTTGCATACTGTTCTGCATCATAACTTGCATACTTTTCATCACTGCATCACTGCATCTTGTCCTGTTCTCCATTTCTTTTCTTGCTTACAGCAGCATCTCAGTTACAAATCTGATTGTATCATAGTGTAACGTAGCTGCACTGCACCTGAATCTTGTTCTTCTTGGCTATGCAATAGTCACTTTGCACCAGTTCAAATTGGTTCCTAAGAACTGCAATCTCTGCAATTTCTATGTTCATTCCCATTGTTGTGCA
>NW_020626405.1:0-834 GCF_003573695.1 Papaver somniferum | reverse complement strand
TATATATACAAAAATCTTCTTCTTCACTCATTTGGACTCCTCTTTTTGTTCCTTATTTGGCGATGCTTTCCTTTTGTAGCACTTTTTTTTTTCTTCCATTTAGCTCTGCTCCAAATCTGAAAAAAAATAGTAAAGTACCAAACGCGTAAAGAAGAACAAAAAATAATAAAAATAAATCTAAAACCCTAAAAACAGGACCCCGTTGGCGGCGCCAAAAATTGGTGTAAATTTTAAGTTGTTGTAAAAAGGTGATAAGTAGAGTTCGTTCAACTCGGACTTGTGAAGGATTTTCGAAAATTAAATAGAGTTGTTTTAAAAATAATAAGGAAATACCAAGACTTTGGATTCCACCATTGACCAATTAAATGATAAATTCTAATCAATATTTATGCAATTCTTTATTTTAATGTGATTCTAATATTTTGACTCAATTTATTTTTGAAGTAATAGTTGTAATCAGAAAGCATGAAACATCAAAAGTTTTAAAACCAATCATGCTTCATCAAAAAAATTCACAACTACTCAATAAAAATAATTTTTCTATAATAGTTCTATACAAATAATCATGTAAAATAATTGTAATAAATAATTAAAATAGAATTATACCACTTTTCATGAAACAATGGCTTCCTCCGTTGCCTCGGCTAAGGGATTTAGCTCCTCATATTAATCACTTTCTCAAAATACATGTTTATAGCTCAAAAGTTGATTAAAAGAGTAAAAGAATACACTGTAGTTGCTGAAGGTCTAAAACAGAAGACAAAATGATTGGTAAAGGGTTTCTGAGACTGCAGGAGAAAAGCTGTTCATAAACGATATGTATTTTCTGCGGTG